>NW_024081609.1:638906-704635 GCF_003009895.1 Hyaena hyaena
CAGCAGTCTTATTTCAGAGTGGGAGAGAATATTAATGCTGTGACCTAAACAGAAAACAATGGCAGAATGCTAAGCTCCATTACTACTCGTTATGGTTATTATTTACTCTTAAAAACAAGGTAGAAACCCAGTCACAGTATCTGAATGTATGTTAAGTTGAACCAGAAAAAGAGGGGGTAGAGGCTCCCAGGTGGTTCAGTCGGTTAAGCTTAAGCATCTGACTTGGGCTCAGGTCATGATCCAGGTCATGATCTCACAGTTCATGGGCTCGAGCCCCACATCCAGCTCTGTGCTGAGAGCTAGCTCAGAGCCTGGAGCCTGTTTCAGGTTCTGTATCTCCCTCTCTCTCTGACCCTCCCCTACTCACGCTGTCTCTCTCTCTCAGAAGTAAAAAAAACAAAATTTTTAAAAAGAGGGGTAAAGGCTCAGCCATATATATATATGTGCATGTGTGTGTGTGTGTGTGTACACATATACATATGTATATACACATATATGTGTATATACATATTTTTACATATATGTGTATATACATATATGTGTATATACATATATGTGTATATACATATATGTGTATATACATATATGTGTATATACATATATGTGTATATACATATATATATATACATCTTAGCCCAATCAAATGAATATATTAATTTTTTTGATTGGGCTAAGATTTGTCAAAGGGTCCTAATTTGGGGGAAAGGACCAAAGCAGAAATAGGAAATATGTCAGAATATCATAGCTAAATATACATTTAAAATATATTTCAACTTTATATATGAGTTTCTTTTATCTAGACTTTGCAACTCCAATCATTATAAGGGAAAATTTCCAATTCTCATAGACATTTAAAGACCATCAGATACAAAACAGTGATGGCATAGCACATTTTCTTCTTAGTGTGGAATGCTGAAGTATTGACAAAAGCCATAATTTAGCTTTATGAAGCAAAGAATTCAATTGTTGTGGTTCTCACTGCTGGAGCCAATCTATAAAATGAAACAGTTCAATCCCAATGTATAATTTATAAGAAATCAAATTAATGGTGCTGTAAACTACTCAAATACGTTTATTCTGCTCAAATGATAATTGTACAAGACTTTTTTCTCAGAAAACTTATTCCTGAGTAATATGTCTGATAGAACTACAAGATAATGGGGTGATTACTAGAAGGTCTCAGGAAATAGCAAATTTATGACATTATGTAGGTATGAATATCCCTTTAGCTAAAACATTAGTTTAAGCATCCATGTCTAAAACTGCAATGCACTTCTGAATTTCATTAACAATATTAAGTTTAAATTAAAATATATCTAGAATTTTATTAATTTTTTTTGTTTAAGTAATACATATAGTGTGGCCATTGCTTAATTAATTTACTTTATTTGATTTTATTTAAAGTTTATTTATTTTTGAGAGATAGAGAGAAAAAGTAGGAGGAGTAGAAAGAGGAGAGAGCAAGCGAGAGACAGAGAGAGAGAGAGGGAGAGAGAATCCCAAGGAGGCTTCACACTGTCAATGCAGAGCCTGATGCAGGTTCGATTTCGCAAACTGTGAGACAAACCAAGAGTTGGACACTTACCCACCTGACCCACCCAGACACCTCTAACGAATTCATTTTAAAAACATTTGATATTCTATATGCAAAGGTTGCACTCAAATATTTATGTACAAGTTTAGGAGATTATTTCACACAGAAAATTTATTTTAGAAATTTTATTACTTCTTACTTAAAAATAATTATATTCATAAGTTATTTAACTGAATAGGTGAGGATTTCATTTTCCATGAAAAAAATCTCACAGGAAAATGAATGCATTCATACTCACACATTTTACACAGAAACCACAGTTTCAGTAATTTCCTACAGCATAACTGTATTTTTCTGTCAGATTATGCATATTAAATTAATGCATATTAATCCACAACATAATGCATTTTCTTCCAAAATATATTTTAAAGCTTTACCTGCATTGCTGAAAGAATTGAAGAAAATAATGATATTTGCACGTAAACCTATGAGCCCTAATGGGCATTAAAAATGGGCATTTTTAGTATAAAATAAGAACCAAATAATGGTATGAAGAGGAATGTACTAAACATAATGAAAGAACACAGTAACAAATTACACTCATTCATTCATTCACAAATGTACATACAAAGGGGAGAAGTGATGTACTGGAAAGAATCAAACTACAAATAACAAAAATATAAATCCCAGCAGTTTCCCATAAAACATCACCTCTCTCTCCTCATCTTACTACTGCTCTCATTCACATGCAAGTCAAATTATGCCCTACTTAACATGGCTTTCATACTTAAAAAGTCCAGAAATCAGGTGTCTTAAACACAATGTTAAAGTCATGGAATTTTCCTGCAACTGGAAACAATTAAATATCCAGCTTAGCTCTGGTATACTTGCACCAGCCTTTGGTGAACAATTCTAGAGCTAAGGATCCTAAAATTTATATAGCTAACAATGTTCCCTAAAAGGACAAAAATCCTGTGACCTTCTTAGATAAAAATTACCAGGACTATATCGGATAAACTTATTCAAATTAAATCATCACACCTAAAATCAAAAGCAAAAACAACAGCAACAAAAAAAGAAGATCCAAATATGCCTCTAACATGTTTGAATTATAAATGCCAAATATGTGACACATAAGAGTGGTGATTAAGTCATTTAAAAGCTATGTTCTCAAAATTGTGTTTCTAAATAAAATTATTTGAATAATTCATTTCATGCAATATAAAAAATTAAATATAGAAAAATATGTTTGTTTGAAAATCATATCAGGCAAACAGCATCATGACAGCTGGTTCAATTGTCCATGGCTGGAAATCAGCATATGCCTTGGTGTGAACTACAGACAAGCAGTGCCATCTGGTAAAAGGTTTTATTGTATTTTTATTGTGTTTATTGAGCATATATTATGTGCAAGACCTTGTGCTACATGCTAGAGCTATGGTAATAGACAAAATATGATGTTTTCTCTCAGGAAGCTGATATTGTCAGGTAATTGTCAGGCAATCAAGTAATTACAATATAAGATATGTAAGTCTTACCA
Organism: Hyaena hyaena; assembly: GCF_003009895.1. NCBI lineage: Eukaryota > Metazoa > Chordata > Mammalia > Carnivora > Hyaenidae > Hyaena > Hyaena hyaena. Next base: position 641,981 of record NW_024081609.1, read on the forward strand.
TGCTACCCTTTTAAAGAAGACAAACTTCACCTAAGTGAGAACTGATTACAGCATTTGGTATAATAAATATTGTCTAAAGTGCCATTCATTTTTATAGAGTTTTTTCATATTATTAAATTTTTATTAAAAAAATTAAGTGACCTCGTTAAGTTTCTTCAACAAAATGCCAAGATGATGCATTATATTTCATAATGCCCGGGCTCAATTCCTTTGACTCCCAAATAGATACAAATGATTTAATCTTTCTAAACTTTCTTACGGCCATCTCCAATAAAACCATATACTTCTGAGACAGAACCATCTCTATGAATTTTACTGTCTATATTAACATCCTTATGAGCATAACTTTATAATTCCAGAAAATTCTTACCAAGGAAAATAAATTTCAAATAACTTTATTGTTCACCACAGAATCTTCCTGATACACTTATAAGTTCTTCAAAACAAAGCAAACAATAGTTTATTGCCAATACTCTTTCAACCCCAGGACTCAAAATCCATCTTTTGCTCCATTCAGTAGTCCTAAACTGTTACATCCAGGGTTCTTATCCAATCCTAATCAAGCCTTACACTACTCACTTTGATGGACCAACATAAACAAAACTGTAAAATCTCAGAACTGTTCTAACTTTACCTTCTCTTCTCTGAGACACTATTGAGTCTCTGTCATGGAAATGGTGGCAGTGATAATAGAATCAGCTTTGTCTTATCAACAGGTTATTCTGGGAAGCCAGAATTCAACAATGTTATTATTGAAGTAAGTTTATAATTATATTTTAAAATATTTAATGACTTCTTGGTATGCAATTTAAGTATGTAAAATTATGTGGAAATGTAACTAACTCATTTAACTTTATATTTATAGAATTGTAGACAATAAAATATATTCAGGATAAATGAATATTTTAAAGATTAAGTTCCATAGGATTTTGTTATAAACTTTTCCTTATAAGACATATAGTGAAACTACAAAAGTAATGCTAAAACAAATATTAATACAGAGGTTAATTTGGAAAATTCTGCCCTTCATTCTTCAAGATTTAACAGTAAAATCAAAAATATAAAGGGAAGAGCTTCTAAATCAATAATCCCTAAAATCTCTTCCAAGTGCAAGAGTTATTGTAGAATCACTCTTTGATCATTGTATATCATTAAATACAACCTTTAAATGTTTTGAAAAATAATTATAAAAATAACTAAAGTATTGTGATTTTGTTATAAAACAATGTATAAGAGAACCCTAAACATTATTTTTAAAGCATACACCAGATGACCCTATGAACAGAACTCTCTCCCACGCTCTCTCTCTCTCTCTTCTTCTAACTCATCACCCCTATATGGATGCAAACTGTGCTAAAATCAAGACCACACAAGTCTGTATTATTCTATATTAACAAGATTTTCAGAATTCTTATCATAAAGACACACTTCCTGACTTTGGGGAAACTTACATTTTACCAATGGAACTCCTTGTTGGATTAAACTGGTAACCTACATTGAGGTTGAGGGTTTTTTTTTTTTTTAAGTCTATTTATCTATTTATTGAGAGAGAGAGAGAAAGAGAGAGAGACAGAGGGAAAGCAGGCATAAGCAGGGGAGGGACAGAGAGGGAGAGAGAGACTCTCAGCGCAGAGCTTGTCAGGGGCCTGGAACTCAGGAATCCTGAGATCATGACCTGAGTTGAAATCAAGAGTCAGACACTCAACTGGCCACCCAGTGAGCCACCCAGGCACCGAGAGGTTGAGGACTCTACATGAAATCCCATAAACACCTTAATATTTAAAAACACCGGAATTTTCCCAAAGGTTTTACATTTTGAAAATACTGGTATATACTAAATCCAATTTCATAAGTGATGTGTGAAGAGCAATTTTATTTGAGCTATGTCCTGGGTCAAAGATCCATGAAAAAGGAGAGCAGTGGGCGGCTGGGTGGCTCAGTCAGTTGAGTATCTGACTCTTGATCTCAGCTCAGACCTTGATCTCAGGGTCATGAGCTCAAGCCCTTCATTGGGTTCCATGCTGAACGTGACACTTACTAAAAAAAGAAAAATAAAGACAAGGTAATGCCAGCCCTGTTCTGGGAGCCCCTTCTTTTTCTTCACAGGATCCACCAATCTCAGAATCCAGGAGCAACTGCACTGGTTATTTTGAGGTTTACCTATATTCATGTTTGCCCCATGGTTGCTTATGGCAGAGTCAAACTGACCAGATCTTTGCTGATTTGATATCAGTCCTATCAACTCTGGGGTTTTTTCCCTCCAAATTTTTGTTTAAATTCCAGTTAGTTAATATGCAGTGTGATGGTTTCAGGTATGGGAGTTAGTGATTCAACACTTACATACAATACCCAGTGCTCATCACAAGTGCCCTCCTTAGTACCCGTCACCCATTTAACCCCCCGTCCACCTCCCTCCGATAGCCCTCAGTTTCTTCTCCGTAGTTAAGAGTCTCTTTTACAGTTTGACTCCATCTCCCCACTCTGTTCAACTGTCTCGTTTCTTAAATCCACAAATTTAATTGAGTCAAATCATATGGTATTTGTCTTTCTCTGACTGACTTATTTTGCTTAGTGTAATACTCCATCCATCTACTCTGTTTAAACGGACCTTTTTCAGAACTATGTGTATGTGTGGGAGATGGACAGAGGGGAAGGGAATGCAAGTGAGTGTTTCTTCCCTTCTGGCTCTGAAATAATTCAGGGCAACAGACATAGTGAAAGTGACTTAACCTATATTCTACCCTCATCTATTCTTGGGGGGTGGGGGGTATATTGCTCATAAGTAGGTATAACGCTCACATGAATATATAATAAGGAAGAAATGAAGAGTATTTCAGCTGAAATTGAATATAAATTGAATATATTAACATAAAGTGTTTTTATATAATCCTAGTATCCTAATGTGGTTTGAGTTTCTCATTTTATTTATTTTCTTGAAGTTTAAAATATCACTATTGGGGCGCCTGGGTGGCTTAGTTGGTTAAGGGTCCGGCTTTCGCTTAGGTCATGATCTCACGGTTTGTGGTTTCGAGCCCCGCGTCGGGCTCTGTGCTGACTGCCAGCTCAGAGCCTGACGCCTATTTCAGAGTCTGTATCTCCTTCTCTCTCTGACCCTCCCCTGCTCACACTGTCTCTCTCTCTCCTAGAAATAAAATAAAAATTAAAAAAAAATAAAAAAATAAAATATCACGATCATAGCCTAAGACTCATATTTAATGAAATAAGTCAGGTGTTAAAAACCAGATCAAGAGTGAAGTACAGCTGACTGACTATAGTTAATACTGCTACATTGCATATATGGAGGTTCTGAGAGGGTGGATCTTGAGAGCTTTAATCACAAGAAAATAACATTTTTGTGACTGTATGGTGACAGATGTTGACTGGACTTACTGTGGTGATCATTTTGCTATGTATACAAATATTGAACTATTATGTTGTATACCTAAAACTAACATAACATTATATATTAGACTTCATTTTTTTTTAAAAAAAGTTTATTCTAAAGCAGAAAAATTCCAGTTCATTATTATTTTTTTATAAGTTCTGGGGTGCCTGGGTGGCTCAGTTGGTTAAGTGTCCAACTTCGGCTCAGGTCATGACCTCACGGTTTGTGGGTTCGAGCCCAGTGTTGGGCTGTGCTGACTGCCAGCTCAGAGCTTGGAGCCTGTTTCAGATTCTGTATCTATCTCTCTCTCTCTCTCTCACCCTCCCCTGCTCACACTGTCTTTCTCTATCTCTCAGAAATAAATAAAGCATTAAAAAAAAAAAAGGTCTGTGATTGTGTGTGTGTGTATGTGTGTGTGTTTTGAATAAGTTAATGGTATAAAGATGGTGCACTGTGTGATGATCTATTTTAGGAGTATTACTAAGGTCAGAAACAAAATGCATATAACTTGATAAACTTGATGCCTAAATAGTAAAACTCAACAGTGAACAGTGCTAAGGAAAAGACTTAAGTATGAGCATGATGCCAGAAACAGAAGTAGAGAATCTCAGTCTTTACAAGGTATAATATTAACATCATATTATATAGACAATGATGCTGTTTCCTCTAATAAGGCAACTGAAGACCATAACAACGATGCTGTTTCCTCTAATAAGGCAACTGAAGACCATAAATAAGGGCAAAAGTAAGACGCAAGATATTAAGTTCCTATGACATGGCAATTTTTTTTATTGTCCTTTTGAATTTTTTTCCATTGGCAAAAGGAAATAATATTCATAATACTTTAGTTTTTCTCTTCAGAAAAATAATTTGAATAACTGTTTTAATCTAAAATGTACTAATATAACATTCAAGAATCTTACTAGACAACATTTCTTCAGGCAGATATCAAACATCATATTTTTGAAAGCTAACAATTATAGAAAATGCAATTAGTGAATTGTAGAGTTTGAAAATAGGAAGAAACTGTTTGGAAATTTTATAAAGTAAAAAAAAAAAAACGATACATATGACTTACTAAAATCAGATTATTAGGGCAGGATCAACAGTGGAAGTCTCTTTGCCATCCAATAGATTTAATTTTTTATTCCCATGTCTTACATTACTTAAATATCTTCCTTTTTTCTTCCTTCTTTCCTTCCTTCCTTCCTCCTTCCTTCCTTTCTTTCTCTTTTATTTCTTTTATTTTATTTTAGAGAAATAGTGAGAGTGGGGTAGAGGACCAGAGAGAGAGGGAGAGAGAGAGAGAGAGGGAGAGAGAGAGACTGGTAAGCAGGCTCCATGTTTGGCATGGAGCCCCGCATAGGGCTGACCTGAAATCAAGAGTCTTGCATATTGACCTGACCTGAAATCAAGAGATGGATGTTCCACGACTGAGCCACCCAGATGCCCCTCTCATTCTCCTTTCAGAAGCAACTAAGATTGCTTATCTTGAAAAATTACACTTAAATTTTAGTAATTATTTTCTAGAAAAATCTTTATATTCAGACACAGTGCTCACTAGGTAAAATTTTTTAAATCACAAACCTATATTCAAAACAAATTCACACATTAATCCTAATGAAAAACTATGCAACCAGTTCCATGGCATATTTACACATTTGCATATAACTTCTGTATGCGGTTATTATACCCTAAATAATTATTAACATTATAAAATAACTTCTGTCAGAAAAATGACAAGTGAGAACATTGCCTGAAATGAACCTCAAAGTGATATAGAAACTGATAGAATTTCCTGTCATTACCATTTATTAAATGAGGATTGAGAAGCACAGAGAGTGATACACAGTTTTACATGTTTACACAAAGAGTAAATGATAGGTACTGGCCTGAAACTTTAGTTCTATAACTTAAGTTCTAGAACTTTCTCATTTTCTCTCTATCCTGTCATGAGTTGCCTTTGCCTCTCCATTAATATAGTGTGATTAAATTAATATAACGTCAAAAATAGGAACGCCTTGGTGGCTCAGTTGGTTAAGCTTCCGACTTCAGCTCAGGTAAGATCTCAGTTTGTGGGTTTGAGTCCCACATCAAGCTCTGTGCTGACAGCTCGGAGCTTGGAGCCTCCTTCAGATTCTGTGTCTCCCTCTCTTTTCAGCCCATCCCCCACTCATACTGTCTTTATCTCTCATAAATAAATAAACTTCAAAAAACTTTTTTAAATATAAGGTCAAAAATGAGTAATTTAAAGATCAACTAAAAAAGATTAAAATTAAAAAAATCTTTTTCAATAGAGCATAAGAATTACAAGGTCACAACCTAAAAAATGAATTTATGAATATAATTGCAACATTTAAAATGAAAAAGGAGGGGCACCTGGTGACTCAGTTGGTTGAGCCTCCAACTCTTGATTTCAATTCAGGTCATGATTCCAGTGTTGTGAGATCAAGTCCCACGTTGGGTTTCACACTGAGAATGAAGCTTGCCTGAGATTCTTTCTGTCTCCATCTTTCTCTCACTGTCATCCCCACCACCACAACTCATGCTGCCTCTCGCCCTCTCTCTCTCTCAAATAAAAATTAAGTTTATTAATTTAAATAAAGTGAAATAAAATAAGTGTCCTATGTTGAATTTGTATACATTAAGGTAAGAATAGAAAATGTATTTAATCTCCTTAGATGGGATTGTTAACCTAATAGATCAACAAACCAGTTGGTATTCTGTGAAATTTTCTAAAGGTTAACAGGAAAGGTGTTGAGGAGAATTGGGTTTACTTGATAAGTGGCGTGAGCCAGACTCCTCACAGATGAACCTGGCCCCGCGGAAACACAAGTCTTTCTAATCACAAGATGATACTGCTAGTTCCACAGAACTCCTCAGATCCTGGACAGGACTCTCTCTGGGGAGAGTGGTCTCAGCACAAGTTCTGGAGCCTGATTCCCCTGCCCCACTCTGACACTCAGCACATCGTAGCCCGCCCTCTCATGGCCCTCCATTTGGACCTGCACACATTCCCCATCACACACCTGGACAAGAAACACACTATGGGATCCAACCGTGCTGTGTGCATTTAACACGGTCAAAACTATTATCCGAATGCAAAGCCAGAGAAACGATTAGAAATTAATACAGATCCACAACGCTCTATCTGAAGCCTGTGAATTAAGACACTTTCAGGTTTTGGAGAAAAAATAGGGGGACATTGTGTACATTTTGTATATCTTCAGTGGATAAAGGCATCAACCCATAATCAAGCCTGTCAGTATCCCTGCGTGCAATGTAAGAATATTTGCATCAAGTACAAAACTAAAGACTATAGGTAGTGTCACGTCTGCCAAGGTCAGGCAGGTTTTCAAGCCATGTGTGCTAAGAGAGAATGGCTCATTTTCAGAGCTTTGAGATTTTGAAATTGTTGATAAAAGGCTTTGAACATTTACAAAAAGTTGAAATGTATCTAGTTGTATGAGGGTTTCTCATGATGTGACTGAGAGATCTATTTTTACTCTTACTCAGCTAAAATTAACAGCAATGCAAATGGATATATAGGAGACATTCTTTTCAAATGTGCAGATTTGAAAGAAAACAAGGTGTCAGATTATAATGTTCAAAAACAGAACATTTTTACAGATTTGTCAGACGGTTAAAAGTGTTTTTATATTACATTATATGAGATATGAACACACATGTCAAACAATGACATACAAAAAGCGTGCAAGAGGTCCAAAATGAGTTGAGAAGATGGGTTCTAAAGAAATTTTTTTATCCTTAGAATCTTTAATTTTATGTTTAAGAATATCACTACTGAAAAGATAATTCCAAAAAAAATCTCTTTGTTTTTTATAACAAAGAGATCACACATTTTTATGTGTGATGACTTTATTGGTAACTGAAAAATCACTCTTCATATAATAGTTAATCTTTTAGAGATCTATTTTGTGAAGAAATACTTGATACGGTTTAATGGGGTATGTTTCTTTAAATAATATTTTCTATTATGTTTTGCACTATAGTTGTGCATGCCTTTAAGATAAGATAGCACACTAGGCTGTGGCAAAACAGAGCCTTCGCTAATTTCAGGCTGACAGAAGAGATAGTTTAATTAGTTAGTTGCTAATATCTATTTAAGTGAGCATCCTGGGAAATGTCTGCTAGGAAAAGAACATGTAAATGCATGGTAAGGCCATTCTCTTTGCTTCTTTTCGCTTGTGTCAAAAAGGAAGAGAACAGATAGCCTGCATGTATATGAAAGAGGAGGAAATCACTTTTAAAAAGGGAAGACTGATGCAAAAAGTAATCCTATGCCTGCAGAATGTGTGTGTGTATACACACACATTTATGTATACATAATACATACACATATACAAATATACACATTTGTTTGGAAGAAGACCACAGAAATAATGGCAGTGAAGAATTAGAATGTTTGGTAAGATGGAACTAGAAAGAGGCCAAAATAATTAAATAAATTACATGAATGCCACAAAATCATAATTGTTGTATCTTCTTCTGTAAATAATTCTGTAAACTGATAGTTCTGTTCATTTTATTTGAATAGCAACAAACATTAACGTACTATTAGACTAAAAATTTTACTTACACATTAAACTAATTATGACAAAGTAGGCCTTTTATTTATAATCATGAGATTGTAGACAATCTCCATTAAGAACAAGCTTTTCTGAAAGTCCATTATCATTCCTAAACCCTTGAATTAATATTTTCATTTTATTCCTTACTAAAAGTTTCCAGATGTCAGCTAAAGGACACAAAGTATGAATTCATAAGAGTATTCTAGTATGAATTAGAATTTAATAATAAAAATTTTAATTTATTATATGGTTTAATCTTAAAATTAAAGATATAACTAAATGCAGTTGTTGAATAAATATCAACTATCAAATACATTTAGTTTATTTATGTATAAAATCACTATCTGGAATACTCTTCCTAATTTATCACAGTACTGTAAAGTGTACCGGACAAAAGGAATGATTTGTAGAAAGTCAACCAATTGTAAAAATACCTTCCTTCCACTACAGCCTCTTCAGTAGAACATAAAAGAATAGAAAAGAGTTGGAGTGGTGGGTAGAGGGGAAATTATTACAAATTTGATGTTCAAGTTTGCATAAACATGGAAGAATATGGAAGATTCTTAGGTATTATGTTTTAAAAGTGTTTATAAGTGATAAACAGAATATACATAGAAGAATCAACTGCAGTTGGTTTCTTATTTAATACTTATCTATTTATTCTGATATTTCCCCATTTCATCTTTTGGATTATAGGCATCTAATTTTATAACTCATAGGATCTTTAGAGGTCTAGTGCACTCTTAAATTTTATTTAAAAAAGGATACCGAGGTGTGAGAAATTAATTTATAAATTTGTGGTAGCACAGTTGGTTAGTGACAAAGACAGAAAACAATTCATGTCTACTTACAGCCCAGAGGAGTCTTTTTATTTTTTTAAATATTTTTATTTATTTCTATGAGAGAGAGAGACAGCGTGAGCAGGGGAGGGTCAGAGAGAGAGGGAGTCACAGACTAAAACAGGCTCCAGGCTCTGAGCTGGCAGTCAGCACAGAGCCCGACGCGGGGCACGAACCCACGAACTGCGAGATCATGACCTAAGTGAAAGTCGGACGCTTAACCGACTAAGCCACCCAGGCGCCCCCAGAGGGGTCTTTTCAATGGTATGAGCACTGGCTTTGAAATCAAGCAGCCCCAAATATAAAGCTAGTGCCTTTGATGGGAGAGCAACTGGCTTGCTCTAGGAATATAAAGATGGATAGAAATATAGGAAGAGAATAATATATAGAATATAATAATAAGGGGCACATGGATGGCTCAGTCAGTTAAGCATCTGACTTTTGATTTCAGCTCAGGTCATTATCTCATGGTTCATGAGTTCAGCCCCATATGAGGCTCTATGCTGACAGTGCAGAGTCTGCTTGGGATTCTTGCTCTCTCTCTCTCTCTCTCTCTCTACCTCTCTCCTATTTTGTTTACTAGGAGTTAACAATAGGACAACAGCTTTATGTTCTTATTTGTTAATCGGCAAAATAAGAATCCTTATATTCGGGTTGTTTGGGGAATTAAATAAGGTCACATATGCAAGTATAATCACATAATGAAAATAAAATATTTAGTTTTATCTCTTTCTTTTTCACTGTCTATACTTTATGTGTGTTCCATAAAACATTGTTGAATCATTTTATAGTTCTTTGTGAAATAAAGTTGTTTTACTATAATTATTTTGAAAATAGTTTCGAAGACTCAGAGAGTATACTCATTTTAAAACCTTTTTTAAACTTTTATTTAAATAATCCTGATTAATACTAATAATTTCATTGTTAACTATTTGGAAGTTGTTTTCCAACTATGACTCATTTTAATATTTTTAATGATTAAATAACTTTCTGATCACAAATTACAAATACTTGTTATAGATAATATAAGAAAAAAGTACAAAACTTTCCAACAAGAGGTAAAGCAAGCATTTAGATACATTTACTTGTAGTCTTTATACTCTGCATGTTTATATTTTTATTTTATTTTATTAATTATTTTTTTAGCATGTATTCAGTTTTGAGAGACAGAGAATGAGTGGGGAAGGGGCAGAGAGAGAGGCAGACACAGAATTTGCAACAGGCTCCAAGCCATCAGCCCAGGGCCCGATGTGGGGCTCAAACCCACAAACCGTGAGGTCATGACCTGAGCTGAAGTCGGATGCTTAACCGACTGAGCCACCCACGTGCCCTGCATGTTTTTATTTTTAAAAAGTAAAATCATGAAGAAATCATTTGAGACCTAAGTCTGATTTTGAGTTTTTTATTCCTTGTTTGTTTTAATACTTCAAGTTTTATTTAAATTCTAGTTAACTAACATATAATGTCATATTAGTTTTAGAAATAGAATTAGTGATTTATTACTTACATATGATACCCAGTGCTCATTAAAAGTGCCCTCCTTAATACCCGTTACCCATTTATAGCCCATCCCCCGCCCACATCCTTTGCAGCAATGCTCATTTGTGTTATTTAACTTGGCATTTAAAAAAGTATAAAAGAATTTCTCATAGTATTAAATATATTTAAAAATAAAATCATATTTAATGCCATTAAATGTCAATTTCAATGTGAGCAAATAGTTGAATTAAAATCTCTAAATTAATGTAGAAAGAAACTAGTTTTAAGGCTACATGGTAAGATTTAAAAAACTCTTAAATGTAGGGATACATTGTACTAAAATTTTTGTGTGGGTTAAAATAAAAATATATATACATATGAATTTATAAGATAAATATTATAAATTTCCCAGTTATATGTTTAAGAAGTATATTACACGTGTAGTGTGTACAATGTTATATATTATACAATTTTACTAAATTCAGTATTCAAGTTATCTGCTTTTTCCCACTCCTACACTGCTTTTGTTGCGTGATCTATTTCATCCATGAATAAGAATGGTAGAATAAAATTTCATGTGACAGTTGTTTTTTAACTCCCTTTAGAAGATCTAGTATAATATACTTTTCTTTACATAGGATTATGTGAATTATAAGATAATTAATTGATCATCTTTTTACCTTTTATGACCTTTTATGTTAGGTATAATTTTGTTTTTGGTAACTTTGCTACAAGTAGAATATTCAAATAAATGTTTTAATCAAAATACACTAATTATGCTTAGACTTTGAAATATACACATTCATTACATTAACTATATGTTTGATGTTTCTGCAGTCACCTTGTCTGAAGTTATATTTACTATCTTATTTTTTTGACATTTTTTATGTTTGTTTTGGTATGTAGCAATAAATTTCAATATCCATATACTTTTTTTTTCCACTAGTTGTTACCCTTAAGGTTTGCAATAACACTTAAACTTATTCTTCCCAGTTTCTACTTTCAGAATTTAAATAAATATAAATTTTGATCCTTAAAATAGTTTTTAAGATTTCACTCAGTCTATAATAAGGCCTTTCTTCTAGGTATTTATTTCTATCAATGGAGGTTATAAACACAGGTGATTTAATCACTGCCTGTCATGTTAAATATTATATCCTCCAAGAATTATATTTTAACACTTCCATACAATTTCATAACCATGCTTGCAATTTTTACACTTACTGTGTATAATGGGTTTTAATGTAGATTTTATTCTTATTGCTGCATTTATTTGCATTATTACATTATTTTACCCAAATCCCATTTCTTTTCAGATCATTTTTCATTACCATCTCTTCTGTTTTGTAGACTTCACAGTTTCTTACCATCAACTGAGGAAACAAAGTATACATGTATGTAATGCCTGTACATGTGTGTATTGAGGGGGATCATAATGAGGCTATCTTTTCTACTGAGATGCTTTTTGTTGTTGTTTATTTATTTGTGCTGGAGAGAGAATACAAGTAGGACAGGGGCAGAGACAGAGACAGAGAAAGAGAGAATCCCAAGCAGGCTCCATGCTGTCAGCACAGAGCCTGACTTGGAGCTTGATCTCATGAACTGACAGATCATGACCTGAGCCAAAATCAAGGGATGGACACTTAACTGACTGATCCACCCAGGCACCTTGGCACTACTCCTTTTTAATTCCACTATTTTATAACCAATTTATGTTTAGCATTTTAAATTTCAGGTATCAGAACTGTGAAATCATGACCTGAGCCAAAATCAAGAGTCAGAGCTTAACCAACTGAGACACCCAGGTGCCCTCTCCCACTGAGTTTTTACGGTAATTGTTTTAATCCTTTTGCTCTGCCAGTTTTCTATTTGTTCCTTTCCTCCTTCTGTGAACATGCTCTACATGTTCTGTGAGCCCCTACAATGTGACAGGCACTCTGTCATACACTGCAAACCCAAAGGTGCTATTACTATCTTATTTTATTTACATGATGTTGAGTGGAGAGCTCTGTCAATATGCAGATTCTGCTAAGAGACAGTGTGTGAGCCACTTTTTTTCCCACTTGCTCTTTGGTTTCCTGAAGAGCACACTGATGTGTAGAGGTTTGGGTTTAACTGTCAGTGTGCGGCTATCTTCAGCAAATGCGGTAGTTACCCTGACATTAATTTGTTTGACAGAGTGAACAAAAAATGTCCATGAGAAACTCTACTGATGATATCCTTTTCTTATTCCTAATTTACTTCTGAGAGTCCTTGTCATTGAAACATGATCAAAGTCAGTCCTTTTCCTCATAGAGTTACCAGATAGAGCAGATAAAATACATGACAGTTAAACTGTAGTTCAAATAAGCAATGATTTTTTTTAGTATACATATGTCCTACATATCATATGGGTCCTACTCAACTGGCAACTCTCTGCACCTAAAATTAATATTATATTTTATGTTAACTAACAAATTTTTTAAAAACTTGAAAAAAGAAAAGAGAGAAATCAATTATTTATACTCTGATTATATAACAAAACAGGGTCTTGCAGTTGAGAGAGGTCTGCGTAGTTTCACCTAGGTGCCAACTCTGGCCTTCTGAGTAGGCAGCTGATAATGAGGTAGCTCCCAACTGTATTTAGGTATCATCTTTGTCAAGACTATTTGGCTTAATCTGTCTTACGCATTTATGTAGGTTTGCTAATCACTGATTCTTATGACTATTGAAATGTCTCTCATAGTCTGGCAGAAAATTTTGTATCAGTCTCCTGTGTTGTTATGAGTTTTCATTCTCCTCCCAAATCCACTTCCTTTCAGAGATTCAGAATATTTTAGTAGGAAATTTAAAGTGATTGTGTTAGGAATTGCTGTTTGGATGGGAGACATTTTAAACCAAAGTCCTCTTAATTTTTATTTAAAAGATGTATGCATCCTTAAATAAAGAAGTTCTTCATGATAAATGTTATCTTTAGCATTTCCTATTATGACATCATTAATAAATACTTGTCCAATGTATATTCCTGATAAAGAATACTTTTATCAGTTACATAGGATACGTGGAAAACTGCAAACTTAGAGGCCTGAAACAAGATTTTGTTGTTGCTGTTAATGATTCTGTGAATGAATGAACAATATTGGCTGAGCTAGAAAGTTCTCCTGGTATGCCTAGGGTTCCTCATAGGATGGCTATTGGGTCCAGAGAACACCATCAGCTGCTTCATGTGTCCTCAACTCTTCTATTGGTCTAGACTGAACTTCTTCACAGAGTAGCTGCAGATAAGATTCAGGGAAAGCCCAGTATGCCAGCACTTCAGAGGACAGTACCTGCATCATATTTGCTGATGTCACATGGACTGAAGCAAGGTAGATGCCCAAGCACAAAGGCAGTGAGAGAGGTAATACACAAGGTTGTTGAGATGGGGAGTCCTGATATATTGGGAACCTTAAATGCAACAGATTAACACAATTTTGTAAGGTCTCTGGCACTGGGAATTTATATTAGATAGAAGGATGAATTGCTGAGCAAAACTAATGTACACAAACACAAAAATAAGAGTGGTCCATGGATTTGGGTTTTGAACATCAGAAATATTTAGTCAATTTATCTATGGGGGCTTTTTAAAAATGATGGTAACATAGTCATTAATTTGAATTAGAAATATAAGTTCTTTTAATGTTTGCTGTTTATAGACACATTATTTTAAATTTCTCAATGTTGGCTTTTTGAAATTGATATAATAATCCCATCAATGAAAGTCTAGGGTAAAAATCACAATAAATATTATGGAAGATCTTTGTAAATAATCAACAACAAAATTTTATTTTTGCACACTAATGCATGTATAGATACTAAACTGTACTGAGCATACATTGTTCATATCACTAAACATTTCTATAGAATTTATAAGAGTTGAATAAACTTTAATAGTAAATATTGAATTTGGGAAGAGTTCAATGGAAAGAATTAATGTACTTAATTTGAGGACTTCAATCTTTCAATCCAAGGCTGACACAATATTTACTATTAAAATTTTTATATTTGAAATATAAAATTCTATATGAATAACAGTCTGAAATAAATATTATTTATTTATTTATTATTTTTATTATTTATTTATTTTTGAGAAAGAGTACAAGCAGGAGAATGGCAGAGAGAGAGGGAGACACAGAATCTGAAGCAGGCTCCAGGATCTGAGCTGTCAGCACAGAGCCTGATGTGGGGCTCGAACTTAAAAACCATGAGATCATGACCTGAGCCAAAGTCAGACACCTAACTGACTCAGCCACCTAGTAGCCCCTAAAATGAATATTTAGAATCTAAAGAACAACACTGTAGCAACCATCCAGTTTAAGGTATTGAGTATTGCCATTGCCTTAGAAATCTCTCATATTCTGCCCTAAAAATCCCATCCTTCTTACTTCCTCATAGAGGTAACCATTATCCTGATTTTTGTTTTCTGATTTCCTTGCTTTTCTTTAGGTTTGCCCACTATCTTCAGGTATGTATCTCCAAACAATGTAATTTAGTTTTGTAAATTTCATATAATAGAGTCATACTGTGTGCAAATTTTTTCCTGTGTTGAGTATTTTTTTTCACTTAACATTCTGTTTTGGAGATTCATCCATGTTGCCACTGGTGGCCAGAATCTTGTTAATGTAAATGTGCATGTGTGGTGTGTGGTGTGTGGTGTGTGGTATGGTGTGTGGTGTGTGGCATGGTGTGTGTGTGTGTGTGTGTGTGTGTGTGTGTAAATGTTAATATACCTGAATTGATCAGTATTTTGTTGATGTTTAATGTTTGATGCCTGGTGAAGAAATCTTTACATACTCCAACATCACGAAAATATTTTCTTCTGTTTCCTTCTAGAACTTAATATTTTTGCCATTCCTATATAGATCTTTATTCCACTTAAAGTGGATCTGTATATACTGGATGAGGAAGGAATGTTGTTTCTGCTCTCCTCATAAGGATACTCAAATTGCACACCATTTATTCAAAAGCTCAACCATCCCCATACACAATTTCATATGCCCTGTCATATATGAAATGTCCATACATTTATTTTCCAGACACTCCTGTCCTTTGTACTCCATTTTCTAAATATACTTTTTTTCAGAGAATATGATCACCAAGACCAATCAGGCCCAACATTTAACGTTTAGTTCAATTGTTTCCTATTCTCACTCAAATTTTGTTTTTCTTTTTATATATATATATGTTTTATTTATTTCTAGGAGAGAGAGAGAGAGAGAAAGAGAGAGAGAGAGAGACAGCGTGAGCAGGGGAGGGTCAGAGAGAGAGGGAGTCACAGACTCTGAAACAGGCTCCAGGCTCTGGGCTGGCAGTCAGCACAGAGCCCGACGCGGGGCTCAAACCCACGAACCGCGAGATCGTGACCTAAGCGAAAGTCGGACGCTTAACCGACTAAGCCACCCAGGCGGCCCTCAAATTTTGTTTTTCAAAACTGCTCTGAGTTGTGGTAATATGACATATCTTTATATTATCTTAAAAGATTATAAGCATCATTATTTTCCTTATGATTCACCTGCACATGCGCTTAAACAAAGAATGGTAGAAGTTTGGTAAAGCAAAGAAAGGTTTTTATTTTGTATCACCATATTCAAAGATCTACACATATGAAATGTCGCTTTTATGGGAATAAAATTCACCTCCCTATGACCACAGACTTATAGCTGTGGTTCAAGATAATTCTGAGTTACTAAAAGTGAATCCCTTGTCCAGGGACTCTTATAATTTATTATAAGAATAAAAGGGGCACCTGGATGGGACAGTTGGTTAGGCATTGGACTCTTGATTTAGGTCCAGGTCATAATATGATGGTTGTGAGATCAAACCCTGTGTTGGGCTCTGCACTGGGTGTGGAGCCTGCTTAAGATTCTTTCACTGCTGGGGCGCCTGGGTGGCTCAGTCGGTTAAGCGCCTGACGTCTTCTCGGGTCATGATCTCATGGTTCGTGGGTTCGAGCCCCGTGTCGGGCTCTGTGCTGACAGCTCAGAGTCTGGAGCCTGTTTCCGATTCTGTGTCTCCCTCTCTCTCTGACCCTCCCCTGCTCACTGTCCCTCTCTCTCTCTCTCCCCGAGAAATAGATTAAAAAAAAAAACATTAAAGAAATAAAATGACCACTATCATGATCGGAGCCTCATAACAAGTGAAAAAAAATTAAAAAATAAAAAGATTCTCTCCCCATCTCTCTCTGCCCTTCCCCAACTTGTGCTCATTCTCTCTCAAAATAAATAAATAAACATTAAAAAAAAAAAAGATCTCTCTTCTTCCTCTTCCCTTCTCCCACTTGCACTTTCACAGTCTTAAATAAATAAATAAATAAATAAACAAACAAACAAAAAACTCCAGGGCTGAATGAAATCATTCATTTGCTGGTGGCCATGCAGCTTATGGGTGTTTCTAGAGCATAATAACCAATCACAAGGCTTCAAGTAATTCAGGCATCAAGTGTGCTCCTATTCTATGCCTTGTAGCACACAAAATTTCTCCAAGCATAGTGCTTTTTCTAAAAATGAGGGTACTTTCTAAAACTGTGAGTGCTTAAAATGTCTATGCTTAGGTTCTGTTATCAATCTTCAACTAAGAGGGAAAGATGGCTAAACACCCACACCCAACTTTTAATGTTAACCAAGTAACAAGTTAAGTGTTATCAAGTTCATTCTATATCCCCCAATTCAATGACCTAGTGATAAAATAATCATTTTTAATTCATAGTGTTGTTTCAGAACAAAAACTCTAAAATTTCTTTATAATACACTTTAATTTAAAAATACAAATATAGGCCTTGTTAACTGACAAAAAATGCATTTTGTCAAAAAAACAACAGCACTTTTTTTCTCCTTTAAGCCCTGACTATGACCTTAGTAATGTTCAATGGTTATGATCTTGCTGTTTTATATTTGAGGTGATAAAAAAAAAAAATATGTTGCTGGAGAAGGAGATAAAATGAAGACAACTGAAAAAAATCTGACCTGGGGCACTTGAGTGGTTCAGTTGGTTGAGCATCTGATTTGGGCTCAGGTCAAGATCTCTCCGTTGGTGAGTTCAAGCCCAGCGTCAGGCTCCATGCTGACAGCTCGGAGCCTGGACCCTGCTTCTGATTCTGTGTCTCCCTCTGTCTCTGCCCCTCCCCCACCCACACTCTGTTTCTCTCTCTGTGTCTCAAAAATAAACATTAAAAAAAAAGATCTGACTTTTCTTTAAAATTAGACTAAAATTAGGCTTAATATGTTTTACATTTAGAACTAATACCTTGCAGAAACTATATTAGTGCAATACCCCGCACAAAGGAGCTCATAACAGTAATAATAAACAGAGTGAAATTTCGCTAATCTCTCTTTGAAATTAGTCTTTAAAAAATTTTAATATAGTGTTTAATATAAGAGATATTAATTTTCCGGGTATGTGTCTTAAATTCTGTACTTCATGACAAACATTATAAAAGACAAAGTCTCTAACAAGTAGCTTTTAAGACAAACAGTTTTTAAAGTAAAAACAACAACAACCAAAAGCTATTCTAATCCTTCAATTTGAGATTCTCTAATATCTCAAAAACAACATTAATTTCACAAGGAAAAATGCAGATCTATTACATTAGGTGCACAGGTAGATTGAATTATCTGAAATTTAGGTAAATACTAATTGGATAAATGAAATATCTCATGTTTCAAAACAAAAGGATTCCTCCTAAATATATTACATTGTTCATTATATATCAACCATCAACGAATATCATTAGGCAAGGTTTTAAAGGTAATAGAAGAAGTTATAGCCTTGTCGGGGCTGGGGGAAAGGGATACTGCATTCCATTGTTTATAAATAGACAATTCCCACACATGTTTAGTCAAACCACAAAGTTAAAGACATAGGAAGGATGAGGAGCATAGGACTAATGGAAGTCTTTAAGAATACAGTCCTATGAAGGTGATGGGAATATGTAAGCCTTGCAAACACATCCCAAGGCATTGTTTTTCATTACCTCTCACTGTGGTGATCCAAACACTGTCTCTTTCATTCAACTTAGAATCTCTAAAGACATGTCAAGCCATGTTTCCAACTCACAACTGATTGACCAATAAGCTGAGCCAAACAATCACACACCAGTCAATACCTCAAACCTCCCAATACAGATGCCAATAGATCATGAGGACAAGCTCTGGGCTAGTTTGTTTGACAGACTGTTAAAAATCCTCTTGCAGAATGCTGAAATATTAGACATTCTTACAGTCTTAAATGCAAGTAGCTTCACACAATTTGTAAAGGAAATCTGGCTAAACCAATAAACACATGTAAAAGGGAATAAAGCTGGAATTATATTATATTGACTGTTTCCTGCTGCATTTCAGAAAGAAAGTCTTTAATATTTACCATGTCATTTTTTGAAATAGAATAAGTCTTTTTGTAGACTTGTGAATATGCCCTGGCTGCCTAGACTAAGGGATTTCTTATTAAACAGAACCACATACACACACACACACACACACACACACACACAAACACAGAGAACAGAGTGATTTCATGAAACTTGGTCAGTACCTTCAGTCTGTTCTGTAAATATGCATTACTGATTGGATTTATAAATTTCTCACAATGTTGTGTAAAAGACTACATACAGACCAGAAGCACAGTGCCCTCTGGTGCACATACAACATAAAATAAAATATTTATATAATATTATCTACATAGATTCAGACACAAAAATACAATACTAAATTTTGCTTCTACATAAATGCTAAACCAACTGCTGGGAATTGTAAATTTCAATCATGAAGAAACAAACCAAACTGATAACTTTACATAAAACATTCTTTATGGCAAAGATCAATACAATCTAATCCATTCAAGCAACCATTTGTACACTCCTCTACTTAATGGATTCACTGGGCTTGAGGGAAGCAGGCAGTCTGTTGGATTTAATATATGACTCCTTTTGTGTAACTTATTTCTATTCAAATATATAAGAACGGTAAAAGTTAAAGGCCATATATCTCAATCCCCTCCTTTTTCTTGGCCTTTGCTATCATGTCACATTCATCTGCTACTTCTTTTTAACCCATTGCCATTTTCTCCAGCTTCTAAATGTACAATTACCTTTAAGGGAAAAAGGGATCAGGGGATTCAACTTCTCCGGGACTAAAAGATACCATTTCCATTTAAGCTAAAAAATGTAACATAGCATGGTAGAAGGTAGAAAGGAATCTCAAGAAAATTCACTTAAAATATTGGCTATTTAAAATGATAAACTCAGCCTCAAAGTTAGTTGGAATTTATATATATTGGAATATAAAATATATATGTATTGCATCTATAAGAAATACTTTCAAATAACAAGAAAACAGTACTATTGTGAATAGTAATTCATAACCTTCTGATAATTACCCTTTCCCATCTGAAACTTTCCCTTAGAGAAACTTAGTTATACACAACTTTCAAGGAAGATATCTCCTTCAATTGCTTTCCCTTTGCTTCATACCTGTATATCTTGTATCTTGTGCTAAATCCCTGCCGGCTTCTGTCCACAAAATCTGTGTATTCCTGTGAGCGATGGAAGGGTCCCTTATCAGAGAGCAGCCAGTCGAACGGGCTTGTGGCATGCTGATCCGAAACAGCAGCAACCGCTAAAACCCAGCAATGAAGACTCAGGGCTATCCACTCCCATAGAGCCATCAGAGAGAACAATTCAGCACCAGCTCTGCTCCGCCATATCATGCTTCCACTGGGGATTTAGAGCCTTCATTCTCTTAGCTTTCCCTCAACACCTAGACAAAATACACAGGCAATTAGTTAGCCCCAAAAAGATTCTTTTCTAGCAATTAAGGTGCTGAGGTGGCGACTTTTTTTTTTAATCTAATATCGTTGTTTAAAATTAGATGATAGCAAAAGTGAATAGTAAGTAAATACAAAATGACTTTTTTCTTTTTTTCAAAGCTGTGTGTCCTGCAGACTTTGTGTCCTTTTGCATTTGTTGGAAAATCAGTCACTGAGTCATAACAGACTTTGTCATGACAGTGTCATACAGCCACAATCAGAAGTTTTGACAAATATTTCTTCTTTTCAAAGCTTAAATGTTTTTAACACAGGTCACTTTCAAGAGAAATATTGATACGTTTAATTATTCCATGATTTGTGTTATAAATTTTAATATTAGGTGTGTTTTATTATTTTATTTGTTTTAGGATAATGCTTTAAGAAATGGATTAAAGATATCCAGATATTTTTATACTATAAATACTAAAATAGAATAAAATTGTGTGCTTAAGAATACATAAATAAACAAATTGGTGAGTTTATATATATATATACTGACATATATATATGTGTGTGTGTATGTGTGTGTCTATCTACCTATCATCTATCTATTTGTATATATAGATAGATGGATGGATAGATGTGTAGGGGTGATGGCTGGAAGGGGAGTTGTGTATGTTTTCTCAGACTTTTTCCCCACTATTCTATTATCGACAAACTTCCTTGATTATTTAAGCAGGATTAAACTAGTTCTAAGACCTTTAAAAATGTAAATGTGCATCTGTGTCTTATTCTTCAGATAAACAGGCATATCTACAAAATTCATATACACACAAAAAACTAAGACAAATGCAGATTATACATAAAGTATGAAATCACATACATTAATTTTAGAAGCATTCAAAAATAAAGTACCAAGAGGTGCAATCCCAGTATGGGAGAGTATAGATGACTTCACACTGAGCAGCGAATGCAATGTCTATATGCTACAAGAATAATCTACAAATCTTTGAATTCAATTTTACTTTCCACCTTCACCAATCTTTTCCAATATCATTATTTATACCACATAGAACTATGCAGTAGGTAAATTATGACTAATAAAAATGTTTTGATTGTGAGGGATTATAGTCAGGAAAATCTCTTTAAAAAATAATTAAAATGCATAGTATTAAATAAAATATTTTAGTTATAATAGTTGCCATAGATCTCTGGTGTTTGGGTAGGACAAATGATACTCTTAATTTGCTTTCTAGTTATAACTCTATAATTCACAATTAAATCGTACACTATTTATACAAAGAAGGTAAAGAGCAACAATTTTACAACTATAAACTATTTCAAACAGTGATGTAATATGACTGACTTAGGTCATCAGATCCTCAGTCATACAACTACATAATTAGAAAGATCAATGTGCACATAGGATATGAATTGCCCCAATGATGTGAGTTACTCCACTGTGATGATTAAACAATGCCCTCTTCTGTAAACAACACAGGAAGTCTGACAAGTAAACACATTAAAGAAATATTTTTCATAATAAAGGATAACATGATATAATAGAAAGATTTGGAATATAAGCTGAGAGTTTCTACAACTCCATCGATTACTTGTATATACGTAAACTGTAAAATGATTCAATACATAACTTTTAATTATACTGTTTCTTCTGTAGGAATTATACCATTTTTCTTAAAATTGATATATTTCATTTATATTCATAAACTAAGAATTATTACTATGCGTAATGGTATAGTATAATCCTGTTATGACTAATAAATATTTATCTTTGTTAACACATATTTTTAAAAATTTTATTTATTTTAAGAAATCTCTATACCCAATGTAAGGCTTGAACTAACAATCCTGAGATCAAGACTCACATATCTTTTAGACTGAACCAGCCAAGCTGTCCTATTAAACACATATTTTCATTCCGCTGATCAAATATATTAAACCAGAAACATTTAACGATTACTACAAATAAGTCATATTTTCTTACATAAAGCACCTAAAATAGTGCCTAGCAAGTTGGGAGGAGCTTAGAAGTGTTTCAAGATATGCTTAATATCATTATGAAATCATGTAATTATACACCATAAAATTTAGCCCAAGTCTTTTTGTTCTAGCACATGATTTTGTAAGAAAGTAGTATAGCAGAGCATCTGGATGGCTCAGTTAGTTAAGCACCTGACTATTTTGGCCTAGGCCATGATATCATGGCTTGTGGGAATGAGCCCCCTGCCAAGCTCTGCACTGACATGTGGAGATACTTGGCATTCTCTCTCTCCCTCTCTCTCTCTGCCCCTTGCCCTGGGCACAAGTGTGCTCTCTCTCTCTCTCTCTCTCTGTCAAAATAAATAAATAAACTTTAAAAACAAAGTAATATATAATTGATTTGACATTTAAGATCTCTAAAATTCTATAGTTTTTCAATATTTAATTACCCAGAATCACTGTTTTTATTCTTTTCTTTACCAAGTATGTTGAAGATGTTTCATGGATATTTCCTAATTTTAACACAGAGAAAAATTGAAAGATTTTTTTTTCAAATTATTAGGAGAACTACCTAAAAATGTTAGTATTAGGTTTTCATTATTTCTGTTTTTTCTATTTCTCTGAATTGGGTATATGCTCCCACTTCTGTCTGGAAATGGGTTTTTCTGAAAGAAAGTTCATTAGCACTGAGATAATGAGAAGATCAATCCTGTCCAAATTTATATTAATTTAGTGGAATCTCTTGAAATCATAATTATAAGATCTTTTTAAAAAAGATGAACAGGGTCTTCTGGGTGGCTCAGTTGGTGAAGCCTCTGACTTCAGCTCAGGTCATGAACTCAACAGTTCGTGAGTTGGAGCAGCGTGTAGGGCTCTGCTGGCAGCTCAGAGCCTGAAGCCTGTCTTGGATTCTGTATATTTCTCTCTCTCTGCCCCTTCTTCACTCATGCTCTGTTTCTCTCAGTCTCAAAAATAAATAAACATTACAAATTAAAAAAAATAAGGGCGCCTGGGTGGCTCAGTTGGTTAAGCGTCTGACTTCAGCTCAGGTCATGATCTCACGGTTTGTGGGTTCGAGCCCTGAGTCAGGCTCTGTGCTGACAGCTTGGAGCCTGGAGCTTGTTTCGGACTCTGTGTCTCCCTCTCTCTCTGACCTCCCGTGCTCACGCTGTCTCTCTCTCTCTCAGAAATAAATAAAACATTAAAATATTTTTTTTAAATAAAGAGATGGACAATAACTGAACTATGATAGCCAACATTTCAACTGAAGCCACCTTTGAGAAATTACTTTTAAGAGTTAAAAAGCAGAGAGAAAAGTAGTGTCAGAACACATTAAGGCAAGGATGAATGGTTCGAAAGATCCTTAGGACAAGTGGCCCTTAGACTCAATGTTCACTTAAAAAAAAAACTTCACCGAGTTTGTCATAAAAGCATAAAAGCATTTGTAAATGAGTAATAAATTTAAAGTTATTACTGAATGGCCTTAATTGGTTCCTTTCTTTGATTTGGGTTAATAACCATATTTATCCTTGTGTGAGAGATGACTTTATGATATAGATTCCCAATTTCAAAAATATTGACTGAGCTTCTCTTGAAGTTACTTAGAAGTCACCACTGAAGTAAATAGCTATACTTAGAGTTATTACTAAGGAAGGGAAATCATGAGATCCAACAAAAGAAAGAATTATTAAACTAAGAAGTGAATTCGCCAATTTCAGCCCCTGGATTGTGATGAAATGACAAAATGATCTTGAATCTACTATTCCTAACTAAGTGTCTAAGGGGCCAATTAGGGAATTGACAATGTCAGTGCACAGCATGTTCTGAAACATGTGGGGGTGTATTTTATGAAGAACAAAAACAACAAAACATTAAAAACAAGGCCAAAACATGGGTTCATATTTAAAAAGTGGTATTCAAGTAAAAATGGTACTGATCATTTTTTTCTTTTCAAACATTAAGAGGAAGCAGTAAATACTGAAGTATCACATTGTTTAAAAAATAGGTATTTAGTACATGGCCTTCTCTCATAACAAATTCTCACAAAGTAAAATTCAGTGGGAGCATTACCAAGTGACACAAATTTATTATTTGCAAATACCCAAAATGTCTGTGCAGAAGAAACATACCAAAAGTTTATTACATATATAGTAATAAACACTAAAGGATGTAATAAATACATAAATGCATAAAAATTATATAACATTATATATAACATGTACTCTAGTGTATGATAAATATTCCTCCTCATTAGGTCTTCTTAATCTTATTGCAGTGTGGCAATGCATTATTTTTACCAAAAACACTGACATATCCTATGTATTTGAAATTCATAAAATATTAGAATTTATGAAATATTGCCTATAATGTTAAAAATTAATTTCCAGTATAGCTGCAATTATAGAGATAGAAAGAAGATTATGAATTACTGACTTAGACTTAATATCCTTTGGATTGGTGGGTCATGTTATAGAGGTTCATCTTTTAGATCACATTATCTCATTATTTAATATCTAGTTGAATGCTGAATACTAATTATTACTATTTGTTAAACAATTAATATTGCATACTATATAATTGTTTCTTTTCGGTTTACGTTTGAACTGATTTTTCTGCTAACATGTTCAAGATAGTTTCTCAGGGAATAAAACCCACTTACAATTTTGCATATGTGAAGAAGCTTCATAAAGTAATTGCATCAGAGATTTCTTTTTTTAATTTTGAAAATTGTAAAACCCACAGAAAGTTGAGACACAGTACAATAAACACATATATCCTTCAGTCACATCTACCAATTGTTTACATTTTACCATATATTCTACCAATATATATATTGGTATGGAACAAGGATCTCAGGAAAATTAACTGGATTAGCCTCAGGTCATACAACCATTTCCCAAATTCCTCATCTTCATCAACTGCTACTTGCTCTATAAAATAGCTCCTTAACAGTCATAATCACTAACATTGGAATTTAAAAATATAAAAGTTAAATCTTCAAAATAAAGTCTCCAATTCCCAAATGATTATATTTATTAAAAAGCCACATTTTTCCTTAATAACTTAATGGAATACATTCTACTAAAGTATAAACATTAGAATCATTTAATTATTGTAAAATAAATGTTTGTGTATAATACTACCAGCATCTATTAAAATACATAGCACATTATTATATTACCACAGATCATATAATATATGGTATTTTATTATATATTGAATAAATGTTAGCTCTGAAGCAAATATGTACTAAATGCTGTGTGAATAAATAAATAATGGAAGTGTTAACATGTTTTTAACTGTGAATTTTCAACAGTTTTTCCAAATAGCTATTATTTATATTCCTTTTTAGTAGAACTAAAGGAAATCACAGTAAAAAAAAAGCAAATATCATTTACCATCTACAATGTGCAAAGCACCCTGATATATTTTGGTATGAAGCTGGATTGCCAGTATCACTAAAAATACTGCTTTGGTTCTCAGAAACAACAATCAAATGAGGAAAGCTTTATGTAAGTCAGGACACATGATGTAGGGGATAGTCTCTGTTAGAAACCAGTACCTTTGTCAACTAAAAATCAACATTCTCCATTTTGTTTCTCCTTCTGGTTTCATCTCATATATGATACTTCCATATCTTTAACCCAAAATCTTACTTTCCTCTATCTTCCATTCATTGCACTTATCCAGTCAATTCCCATGTTCTTCCCTAGGATCAAATCTATCACTTTCTTTCCATATGCAGTTCACTTGAGTGGTTCATTCTGTACCCACAATACTGCCGCCATAGCTTCTATTCTAAGTCGCTACAATAGCTTCACAATTGTCCTTCCTAACACCATGTGGCTCTCCCCAGTGTATTCTTTATACTACAGAATTATCTTGATATAAAGTTAAGTTTGAACATAGAACCCTTTTACACCCACTTATGATTTTGTGTCATTTGCCCTCTGGATAACATCCAAACTTTTCAAGATAATTTATAAAATTATCTTCGCTTCCTTAACTCTTCTTTTGCATCTTTCTCCCTATATATGAAACCACGGTTATCAACCAGACATCAACTATGCTGCAAGCACAATTTTATTCCTCAAATTCATCTCCCTTCTCCCTTTCTTCAGCATTTTTCTGTATTCAGTTTACTCTACCTGAACTATTATTTCTACTTGGATCCCTTCACCTGCCCAATCCTTACCTATCTTTGAATTTCAGACTAGATTGTCATTTCTCCACGAAGCTGTCTGTGATTCTTTGAGATTGATTGGTCCTACTTCTTGACCTCATTTCTTCATCTATACAGTACATTTACATTGTATATTTTTGCATATATTTTGTCTATGTGGCTACATATCTCCCCTGACTCCGATCAGACTTAGTTTTAGGAGGACAATAATTGTTCTTGTTTTAATGACAACTAGGTACAGTTAGAAAAGTACCTGAAGTAAAGTTTCTTAATACGTATTGGTTAAGTGAATGAATAAATGTTGAGTAAGTAAGTAGTAAATTGAGGTTTAATTAATGTGATATGGATGACAAGATTAAGAAAACTCATTCTACATGGGATGAAGAAAGCTTTACAGAGGAGTTTGCCTCTGAGCAATACCTCAGGATGAAAAAGTTTTATAGTTGAGAAAAGAGGGAAAAGGAATCCTGAGATAATGGTTTAGATATTCAGATCACGAACATAAATGACATGTTCAAAGAGTATCAAAGCAAAGCATCCTTAATATTCAAATATTATTAAGAGCAAGGATATGAAACGATCATTAATTATTAGCTTTAAGTATAATTAAAGGGAATATCATGATCATGCATATCATTGTGGAAAACTTAAGATCTTGTCATTTATATTTTATTATTCATAGTTTCTAAAGATAGATAAAATGAACACAAGGTCAAAGGTAAAGGCAAACATAAGATCGCTTTTCACTATTAAGCATAATATATGTTATACTTTATGTCACTCTGTAATTTAAAGAATAATAATACAGAAACAGCAGGTGAATACCTTGCCCCTCCCATTTGAAAGGTCATATACTAGGGATTACTAGGGATAACTTTAACTGAAATCCTTCCAAATTTTATTGCGTGGGGGGGGGGGGATAGACAGTAATGATGAAAATGACATTATTTTCTTCCCAATAAATTACATTTATCAAGTTTTTCTGATATGCCAAGTACTTTGCCAATATTTCTATATTTCTCCTCATAGTAACACAATGCAGTATATATTATTATCTCCATTAGCTTGTTTAGATGACTGATGTTCAAGGTGAATAAATAGGCAACAGAGCAAGGACCGAATGGCAAAAATCTTCAACCCAAATTGAAAACCATGCTCTCCCTATACCACCACATCAGAACCTTAGCAGAACTGATCACAATTGAAAGGCTATTTATTAGGATTTTTGTTATCACTTAATAAAATGCTTTTGAACAAAATAGATATTTTAAATGGAAAATATAAATAATATACATAGAAAATGAAATAAAAGTTAAATAATATGATTCCATTTAGTATCTTTAAAGACAGGTACTATAAACTAAACAGTTAAAAAACTACTTTTTTCAGATTATGTGTGTTATTTATTGGGTAAAAAATATACTCATGGTCAAAGTGAATTAATTTACTTCTGTGCTCTTCAGAGAAATTGCAAGATTAATGCAGTAGGCTTAATGACTCAATCTCATAAATTGTTCTCAAAAATGCCAGATAATAACAAAAATATTAGGATCATCTAGGATCATCTTTAGCAAGTATTATTTTAAGGAACAATAGTGGGAAAAGCCAAGACTACAGCTAAAAATACATATTTTAAAGAATTATTTGGCAGGACAGATTTTGGGTCATGAGGAAAATCATTCCAAAGGCATTGCTTGTCTAAAGTGGCAAACTCAAGTATTAAACTTGGTGAACATATTCAAAGATATACAGATAACGTAACACATCATCTTACTATATGCATATACATATATATTATTTTCATGTTTGAATATTCATGACCTGTATATCATATACAGTCAAATTAATAAAAGAATAAGAGCTCCATTATTCAATGATTTACATCATTACTTTAGTAATGACGTATTAATTTATAGCTTTAGTTAAATGCCAGTTATGTAGTATAATTTTTTACCTCAAATGACCTTAAATTGTTCTTCCTTAATCTAGACATTGTTTATATAAAGGTAATGAATTTTTAAGTAGTCTAATAGAGTAGAATTTGGCATTTTATTCTGTAAAGATGTCAAGAAATTCAAGATATAAAATCTTGCATATGTTACATAATGCGTGCCTTTTTCCATATAAGTAGGCAGAATTTAGAATTTTTTTAGTGTTTTATTTATTTTTGAGAGAGAGATAGAGACAGTGTGAGCAGGGGAGGGTCAGAGAGAGAGGGAGACACAGAATCTGAAGCAGGCTCCAGGCTATGAGCTAGCTGTTAGCACAGAGCCTACGCAGGGCTCAAACCCACCAACCGCGAGATCATGCCCAGAGCCAAAGACAGACGCTTAACCTACTGAGCCACCCAAGGGCCCCATAATAGGCAGAATTTTGCCAGTCTCTATTTTCCGCTCTCCACCAAGAGCATAGAGAAATGATTGCCTTTGTGCACCTGCTGAAATAAATAGTAACGTGGAGAAATGAGGAAAAAAGTCATTCTGACTTTTCATCATGTAATTTGTCACTGGGTATATCTGGAAATTGTAACAAAAGTGTTTTTTTTTTCTTTTCTTTATGCACTAATAATTCTTTCAATTTATCTCAAAAAAGTAAAACAAATTTATAAAAAGCCAAAAAAATTGTGATAATCCTCAAAGTAAAAAATATCATATAACCCTAGGCATCGCAGTAACCTAAGGTTATCCAAACAGGAATTTTTTTAAAAAATGGAATGCATCTTATGTGAAATATCAATTTCTTTTGAATTTTAAAAACAAAGAGGAACACCTGGGTAGCTCAGTTGGTTAAGTATCTGACTCTTGATTTCTGCTCAGGTCATGATCTCACAGTTCCTTGTGTTCACACCGCACATCAGGCTCTGTGTTGACAGTGTTGAGCCTGCATGGGATTCTCTCTCTCTCCCTCTCTCTCTGCCCCTTCCCCACCTGTGTGTGCTTTCTCTCTCTCTCAAAATAAATGAATAAACTTTAAGAAAAATCTAAAAACAAATGTCTGGGTAGGTTAATAACTGCCTTAAATCCTCTCAAATATGCTGTTTTTAAAATTATTAAAATAACTACAAACTAGATGGATTTCCATTCATGACTCTTCTAAAATTTCACAATATGCCACTATTATTCTTTTTGCCACCTTTATTCATATGATCAGTTTATGAAAGACTTGCTGGCAGGGATTATGTTTTAGTAATCCCTGTGGCCCCTAAAGCATAACAAACTGTCATGTACAAGGCAAATTACTGGAACATGCACTGAATTCCATCTTTTCCTTTTATTTGTAGGCTATTTCATAATGTCTACTTAAGTCAGCAAGAGACTGCCATATATTAGTCTGTTAGTAGCCCTTGATTATTATATTTTTTCACTTTATTTTTTAAAATAACTGAGCTTCTTCGTTTTAAATCATGTTGTATAGGTTAAGACTAGCCTGAGAAGTGAATCTTCTGAGTGATTTAACTCTGATAAACCTACATTCCAGAGGGTCCTTCTCATTATTTATTTTAGCTGATCAGGCAATACAGTGCCTCTGAATTACAGCTTTAAGTGTTTTCCATCTTAATGAGGGTTAGTATTCCTCTGAGGAGTATATACTGCAGAGGGAACTAATCTCCTGCTTGATCTTGTCAATACAATCTTGTCCTACCAATAAAGAAGAAGTTAAATGCTACTACCTAATGGTAGAACTGATTAGAAAAATGAAGAGAAGGTGAGTTCCATTCCTTAATTCTGTCCAATATCTAAGGGACATAATTCTTAAAAGCCCAAAGTTCAAGAGCCATTTGGGTTATTTTTCCTATTTTAAATGTGAAATATCCTTGTGTTCCAACATAAGTGATTACATAACAATATATCTTGGTGAGATTCAGATTATATTTCATTTTAATTCATACGGAAAGTGGTCAGAGAATAAAGAATCGATTTCAGATATAAGATGTTTAGTATATTTAGATTGCAAAATCTAATGTTAAAGTATGAGAAATGCTTCTGAAAATTGATTATAATTAGTATCTTTGATTACTAAAACAGTAAAAGAGGGGACAGCTTAATACAAAGATATTTTTTTCCAGGGAAGCCTGGGTAGCTCAATCAGTTAAGCATCCGACTCTTGGTTTCATCTCAGGTCATGATCTCATGGTTTGTGAGTTCAAGCCCTGCATCAGGCTTTGTGACGACAGTGTGGAGCCTGGAGCCTGCTTCAGATTCTGGGTTCTGTCTCTCTCTGCCCCTCCCTTGCTCTCTTTCTGTCTCTCTCTCTTTCAAAAATAAAATAGACATTAAAATAAATTAAAAAATAAATGTTTTTAAACAAAATAAAGATTTTTTTTCCAAGAAACATACAGATGACCAACATACATATGAAAAGATGCTCAAAATGACTAATTATCAGGGAATGCAAATCAATCCCATGATTAATATTACCTAATAGTTGTCAGAATAGGTAGAATCAAGAAGACTAGAAATAAGTGATGGTCAGAATATAGCAAAGAAGGAACGCTCATGCACTGTTGATGAGAATACAAATTTGTGCAGCCACTATGGAAAACACTATGGAAGCCCCTCAAAAAATTAAAAATAGAAATACCATATGATCCAATAATTCTACTGCAGGTTATTTACCCAAAGAAAACAAAAGCACCAATTTGAAAAGATATATGCACCCCTATGTTTACAGCAGCATTATTTACAATAGCTATGATAAGGAAGCAACCCAAGTGTTCATGGATTGATGAGTGGATGAAGATGTGGTATTTATACACAATGGAATATTACTCAGTCATAATAAAGAATGAGATAGTTCCATTTGTAACAACATGGATGGACCTACAGGGTATTATGCTAAGTGAAATAAGTCAGACTGAGAAAAACAAATATTATTTCACTTACATGTGGAACCTAAAAATCCAAGCAAAACATTCAGACAAGAAAGCAGAAACAGATCCACAAAGACCAAACCAAACTAGTGGCGGGGTAAGGGGAGGAAATGGTTGAAAGGGAGAGGGAGATATAGGCTTCCAATTATTGAATGAAGAAGTCACAGGGATGAAAAGTACAGCTTAGGGGATATGGTCAATGGTAAAATAAATTAATAAATAATTTACAAATAAAGATTAAAATAATCTCATGTATATACAGAAATGGAATGAAGTCATGGTTACAGACATCTGTGTTTAATATGGTTACTATAACCAGGAAAAAATTCTGCTTTTTCTGGGATAATCTGATAATAAAGCACCCTGGTTTGTAAGAATAAAACAATTCTTGTCAGTAAAAGACTTGTGTCACATACATGCAAATTAAAAGAGAATTTGAGGAAATAATTTTTTAAAAAAGGACTATGTGCAAGTACTATGCAAGTACAGATGCAATAAACATTTTCCCTCGCCTTTATGGATAATGACCTCAGTCACAGTTTTCCAAAGCTTTACAATGATTAAAATAAAGTTTTTAATAATGATCCTGGGTAAAAACAAAGTATAATACTAACTTATACTTTCAGCAAAGGTATTTATACTGACATAAATAAAAACTGATATATTCCAAGAATAAGACATAATGCTGGCTTGAAGAGTAGAAATATTGGAGTTTGGAATCAAATGGACAATAAATCCATATTCTCTAATAGGACCAAAACTTACCTTGGAGTTAGCCAGCTTACAAGGTGAAATAGGCTATTTAATTAAATGTTATTATATGAAGAAACATAAATCGGAGCGTATCTTCTGAAGTCACACACAAAGGAAATATTACATATAAGCAACTTTAAAAAAAAGTTTTTTTATTTATTTTGAGAGAGCATGCATGCGCGCGCACACACACGCACACGCACACGTGCATGCACATGGGTGAGGGGCACAGAGAAATGCAGAGAGAGAAACCCAAGCTGACAGTGTGGAGCCCGGTGCAGGACTCGAACTTCTGAACGGTGAAATCATGACCTGAGCCGAAGTCAAGAGTCGGATGCTTAACCAACTGAGCCACCCAAGTGCCCCACATTTAGGAAATTTTTAAAGAAAGTCTAGTAAAATTGTTAGTTTTTTTCTTAAAGGTTCTCATTATTAGGACAACGGAAATTCTTTTTTAATTTCAAAATAATAATCTCCAGGTACTTTTTATTCATTTGAAAGGAAATGAAAATGTTCAAGTCTTTTTAAGCTAGAAGTGTATGGTTACAAATATTGTCAGTGGACTCCTAAACTCGTCTTCTAGTTTTGGTTACAGATCCCATCAAATTCACAGGATAATTCTTATAATTACTCATTAATTCCTGTAATAATGTAATAATTACTACAATTCCAGTACAAGCAACACCAGGCAAGGATCTGTATATGTTTTTATTCACTAATGCATCTGTGTTACTAAGAAAATAACTTGGCATGGAGAAAGCCCTCAGTAAACACATGATTGAATAAGAAAATTAAATTTGTAAATTCTTACAATGTTAATATTTTTTGTTAATACTAGTTACTAAAAAACAAAAGGATAACACACTTGAAATGTTTTCATTTAAAAAAAAGCTAACACTTAAAAACAAAACTAAACAAAACAAACCATGAAAAAACATCAGTGAGGTCATCACTCTGAGAATTGTAATGTTTATATTTGCAGAACTGTTCTGGTTCCTTCATTTGTCTGTAATAATTATCCTTGAACTCTGGAAAGAAAATACATTTTTTATTGACCTATCTTTATCCTGAGAAATATGACATCCTTCATCTTCTCTCAAAGAGAACTGTATTTATAATATCAAATTTCGACATGTGTGAAAATAAAACAGTGGCCACGTATTAAATTTGCCTTCGTGCATTAATTAAAACAAAGTGTGCTACAAATAGCGAAAAAAATTGTAAACGTCTTATGCATAATTTTTGTTTCTTTTCATTGTTACGTTCTCAAAGTTCACTCCAGCGCACACCATTGATCACACATTCAATAATTTTTTTTAAATTTTTTTGCTTATTTTTTTTGAAAGCAAGAGAAAGAGAGAGCACACTAAGGATGGGCAGACAGAGAGGGAGAAGGAAATCCCAACCAGGCTGCATGCTGTCTGCACAGAGCCCGACATGGGGCTTGAACCCAGGATCTGTGAGATCATGACCTGAGCTGAAACCAAGAGTCGATGCTCAACCAACTGAGCCACCCATATGTTCCTCCAATAAATATTTTTTAAAGAACCAAAATAACAGTAAAAACAGGTGATCTACAATAAGCAAACCTATCCAGCTTCAAGTAGTTTAATTTTTATCTGCCATTCTGCAGTGCCTTCTGAACCACCTTCTAAGAAACCATATCAGGACTCTCCATGTTTCTAATTGAAGAATGCACATCTCACCCGGTGGCCAGAGATGCTAGAATGGCCAATATTTCCACATGATCGCTAGCCATATACTGCCTGGTATTGGTAATATATTCTAGCTTGTCTAATGAAGCTTTTTTCTAACAATATGTTTTATTTTTCCCCAACATATAATTTTGAAAACATCTGATATTTTCAAGGACCGTTCTTATCACTGTTACTTTAACTCTTCAAACCTGGAAAGTTATAAGGAGTTTAAGATATTAATTTTTAAAAAGAAAAGTTAATCTATATGAAAAATAATTTATATTCTTGAAGAGAATTTTTATATTAAAAAACAGCCAGATTTTGAAGGATATTATTAAAAAGCATAAGTAGGACATCACTATGTTTAATAAATAGAGACTATTGAGTATTAGCTATACCCAGGACATTACATACACACTGTTGGTAATTTTTTAAATCATGTTGTCTTAACTTCTCAAGAATTATCTAAACAATAATCATAGGAATCAATGTTATGGGAATTGTCTGATTCTGAAATTTGGTAATAAATAATTTATTTGTTTTGAGAGACAGAGTTAGCAGGGGAGGGGCAGAGAGAGACTCCTGAGCACACTCCACACTTTCAGTGCAGAGCCCATTGCAGGATTCGAACATACTAATCATGAGATCACGACCTAAGCTGAAGTCAAGAGTTGAACACTTAAGTGACTAAGCCACCCAGGTGCTCTGGTAATAAATTTTCATGAACAATTAACAATTGTCTAGTTTCGAATTCTGAGTAAATCAGTTTTCATCTTCAGTTTAGACCTCTATAAATCTGTATCTAAAATATGGTAATGCATGTTAAATTTTTGTCACTTTTGTGATGAAATAATCATGTGAAGTTAGATAAAACTTTTGTTTACCTTACTGACTCAATATTATTGATGAGGAATATTTTTAATAGTTCATCATAGGCATTTATATGAAATTGCTGATTCTTACTCTAAATCAAAATTGATTTTCTTAAATAACAGCAGTCAGGGATAGGTTTAAAAAGTAATAATAACAGGAGTGATCTTTCTTATTCATTCTGGCCTATCTTTGTATGATTGTAAAATGTCTTAATTTCATGGATGGGTGAAAGACACAAATGAAAACCTGCTAGAATTCTGAGAGGAAATGTGGATGCTCAAAATTATTTTTCCTCAATGCTTTGTCACTATTCAAACGTAATCAGTGTTATGCTTTTAGCCAAAATATAACGATAACTACATATTTAAAATGTCAATAATCTGTCCTTGATCTAAAAGTTCTCAAAGAAGGAGTGATACATTGCAAAAATCTGTGTGCTTAAGAAAAAGACGTTTATAAATCCAGGAGCTGTAGCTCCACTCAAGGGGAGAAAGATACTTAAAATATCTTCCTGTAGTCAAAAAAGAAGTTTTAAATTTAAATTTAAAAGATATGTGGAGTGCCTCTTAAGAAATTTCTCAGGAGTTCCATCTTTCTTAGCTATGGATTTTGTTTTGATTCACAGAGAGTACTGGATTCACTTCTTAGTTCACAATGTACAAATGAAAATACTGTTTTTGGTAATTGTTGAAACTTCCGATAAGTACAAATGAGTATATTTTACACATTGGAAAACACACCCCCATGATAATTGCCTTTTCAAGAAAATTTTTTGATTAAAATTAAGAAGTTGTTTAAAAACTCCATTAGGATGGAAATTAGTAAAAAGGAACAAAAATATATTTCTAGTTGTTAATGTTGTTGATGGTAATTGACAGATTTTTAAATTCTATTTTGGAAACTTTTAGTCTTTCACATTATACTTTAGTATAATTTCCAAAATACTACGTATCACATTTATAAAATGTTCTGTGACTTTATTTTTGTATACTAGTGACAGGTCAGAATGAATAATCAAAAATTCGATTACTTGTAAAGTTACGTCATTCAATTTAAATG
Organism: Hyaena hyaena; assembly: GCF_003009895.1. Lineage (NCBI taxonomy): Eukaryota > Metazoa > Chordata > Mammalia > Carnivora > Hyaenidae > Hyaena > Hyaena hyaena. Next base: position 677,468 of record NW_024081609.1, read on the forward strand.
TTTTGTGTAAGTTAGACTTGGTCTATATATTGATATATTTGGTATAAGGAAATGTTGAGAAAAGCATGAGTTAATTATTTAAAGAGATCACTTTTTACAACTTTGCTGTAAGATTTATTTAACCTTTAATGATTTTCTTCTAAAAATTTCAATTCTGTTTGTTATTATTTAACAGTTATTTACTTCTAAAAAAGACCGTTCTATCATCTCGTTATGTACATTTAAAGGGCTGATTTTTCAAACTATCAGAAATGTTACCATACTAAAAATATGAAAAACACTTATCTGTATTATCTACACCAGGACTTCCTGATTGAATTAATTTTGTTCTAGATTGACTTTAGCTACAACAGCAGAAGCTTCTGCCCACCTTATTAAGTTGCATAGCTGAAAGCAGTTAAAAAAAATACTGTATCCTTAAAGGATATGCCTATAAAAGATATTACAAATTACAAAGAACACATTATATACAACATATGTGATTCAGTAATATGATACTTGATTCAACCCATGCATGATATTTTTAAATTTATTTCTTTGGTTTGATTTAATCACCTTTTCCCAAACTACCTTATATTTGTGGACATCATCTGGCATGTATTAAAGAAACTGTTTTTCAGTTTGGGGAATGAGTGTTTAATGAATCTATAAAGTAGCAGTGTGCTTGTATTCTGGCCACTATTTGACATTGAAAATCTAGCCTCCTCAATTCTGCTCTTCCCAAGGCAAGATTGTTTTTTAATAGTGCAATATTCTAGAGATAGCTTTTAAAATTAACAAAATGCAAGACTCCAGAAAAGTTAATAAAAAACAGCTCAATCTTGATGAGGTTGGCTGATATTCACAGAAATCAGGGAGAATAAGTCTAACTATAAGTATTCTTTCACATAACTCTATAATGGAATTTAAATGAAACACACCATTATGAGACAATAATTCTTATAGAGCAGAGAACTACAATACATTTGAATGTAATGTTAACATATTTATTAATTTAATCAATAAATGTGTATTTTATAGATTTAATTTGCTGGAACTATAACATGGTAACTTCTTTATTAGCTATAAAAGGGAACTTGTTATGCTTTCAGTGCTTTCAATGGCATCTATATCTGAGTAAATAAATTAGGGTTTAGGCATTAAAACAAACACTCTCAAAGTATTAATTATAAATAAAAATAGGTCACACTAGGAAAAATACTTTAGTAAAAATAAAATTATGTGAGATTATAAGTTGTGTTTAAGAAATAACAATGAAATGGAAGAGTAGGAATCCATAAGACTGCTTATGTTTTTAGGTTGCATGTCATTTTCCCCATTCCTGAATGTATACCTCCTTGGTTAAAAATAATCATTTTAAAAGTCAACACAATTATTTATATTATGATAAATACCTGGCAATCCAGTCAACTCTTTAAAAATATATTTGTTTTATCTTTCAATCTTAGGCGAAAAGAAATTGGTTAAAGAATCATAATGGGGTTTATTTCAATTACAGAGCATCAACTACTTATTCTTGATTTGTTACTTTGAATACAAAACTGAGAAATCTCCCAGAACTGTATGCATGAATATTTCATTTCATATGTTAAGTATAGAAAAATGGATTCATAGCTTATGAAATCATTAGCTATGGATACTTCGTAACTGGATAAGTTTGCACATGAGTAAGTGGTTACCAATATTCTTAATAACTCATCAAATATGCCTTGAAATGATAGTACTGAAAGCTTTAAAATATTATTGATGAGGGTATTTGATGACCAGTATAAAATTGTTAGAGTGGCTATTTGACATCAGTTAAAAAAAAAAAAAGGAGAAGAAGAAGAAATAAGAAGAACTTCCAGATATATTTTCAATAGAAAGGTCATTAGTGGTCATAATGAAAGTTCATCTTTAGAGATCTTTTCCTCTTTTCTATAATAGAATAAACATTATTATACTATTCCCTTCTTTTAATAATTATGATCATCCATTAGCAATCAATAATATTCAAACATAAATGATTTTTTCTCTTGTTCTCCTGTAGAACTTATAAATTGTAAACATCATAGTCATAAAACCATATAGCAGCAAATGCTCAGTTACACTCCTAAATGTCTAAATGAAAATATCAATGTAGTTGCTAAATTAAAACAGCAGCAATGCCACGTCTCCTAATTAATCCTGGTAAGCTGAATATTAGTTTATAAACAATGTCTGAAATCATTTTCTGAGTTACTCCATTTTCAAAGTTGCTACATGAGAATATGTTGACTTTATTTTCAATTAAACTGACAGGAATCATCAGGTTAATAACATAAACTTGCTAAGAAATCAGACTTTCACCAAGTGACACTGAAAAGTTAATCAAGAATAACTACTTTGTGTATTGTCCCAGAATTACATTAATGTCAACATAAATATGATGTAATTAAGAACTAGTGTGCCTCAAGGAATGCATTCTTCAACTTTTGTTTTTTGGGTTCTTTTTTGACTACAAAATATAAAAAAAAAAAAGAAAATATTATTTAAACTCATTACACACCGTGACACCATAGACCAAGAATATTTGATGCTAATATTTAGAAAAAAAAAAAAGTTGTCAGCATCATTACTTCTTCATGGAAGGAGAACTTTATCCAAAAAGACAAAAAAAAAAATAATAATGCAATGCTATCTTTTTAAAAATATATTTTGCTTTCAGAACATGTTTGTCTATTTAAAGCATCTTCATCTCTTATGTCATTTATCTATAACAATGCTATAAAGTAAATATTATTTTCCCCATGTGAGAGTTGAGGAAAATAAATGAAGAGTGGTCAAGAAATTTTACTAGGATCCTATTACTGAGGTAGAACTAGAATTGACTTGAGGAAGGAATCCTAAACCCAACTCACTCTACCTTTCATGATACTCCACTGCTCGGAAATAAAGAGAAAAATATTAAAAATCTTAGGAGCCTACCTCATTAATCATAAGTCATAATCATAAGATCCAAACACCTTTGTGGTATATTTTCATGAAAGATGAATTTATGCTCAACTTGCCACATTGGTGTTACACTTCTGTTTGTGTCTGAACTCCAAACTAATACCCAATTTTCTAGATTACTAAAATTGTAGACACTTATTTGGGTCAGTAACTGCTCATTTTAAAGAGAATATGAGAAAAAATCAAATTAGCAGGGAATATAGGAAACTGAAGCATGGGTTGTTAACAAAGTATCAAAGTTTTGAAGTCATACCAGTTAAGTTCTTTGCGCTTGTAGAAACACACAAAGGTGCTATTTTGAAAAAGAAATCCCATTTTTATTTAAAGAACATAACATCCAGTAATAAGGTTAATTTTATATATGCATGTGTGTATATATAATCCACACAAGCATACACACATACACACTCACACAGACACTCACATTCTTTTAGAATCCCAAAGGTTTCTTCCTATTTAGATTTGATTTGGTTAACTATATATACCAATCATTTTGCATCGAGAAAATCAAGATGTACTGAATTTTATAAAAAAATCTACATTTCCATTACAATGTTGAGTTTGAGAATATATCTCGTGAGAGGCTAGAATAACACATTATCTGCTTAAATGATAAATAAAATCAATCATATATGTATTGTGCCTATTTCATTATTACATTATACATTATTAAAGCAATGTATATTTAAATAAATGCCATTGCCCCCCCAAAAGTGGGCACACACACACACACACACACACACACTGAACACATTCACTACCGTAAAACTCAAGAGGGTAAAATGCAAAAGAGTTGAAGAATTGGGAAGATTGAAGAACTGAAATTCATTGACAAATTACTTTCTCCAGTGGAGTTAAAACTACCTCTTGTATCAAACTCCCTTTTAAGAAAAGCACTATAAGTTTGCAATTTTATGACCCAAAATTGCAAATATCTTTCTTATATCTTCACGATGTTATCAGTGAGCCTTAGAAGCAGAAAAATTATTGATCAGAAATCCACATCAATAAATGTAAGTACTAAAAATATTTCCAGGGAAAATCTTAAAGAATACAATTTCTTAGAGAAAAGAAAGTGTTAGAAATAAACAGAATAGTTTTAGAATTGTTTCATTAATTTTTTGCTTCATTCTGTGGGTACTCCAGACCTCTTCAACATGTAAACATACATAACAAAACATTATCAATAATAACAAAACTTCACATGTTATAAAAATGTGTTGTCCTTTTAATTAAGTTTTTTGTTAAATCTACTAGTAAAAGAAATCTAGTGGCTGCTAAAATTGTACATCTATAAAACTTAGAATTTAAATAAGCTTTATTTATGAGAGATTTACTGTAATTTTCTAAATTTGCTTATTTTTCAGTTTCCAACTAGTTTTCCAAGCCTAAAGATTTCTATACTGGGGTCATATGAAACACTGCCTTAGGGCAAGCTCTTTTCTGATGCTATTTGAAAACCCAACCAACCCCCATCCCAAGAATATTTTTTTGAAAATGAGAAAATAATAGGATTATAACTCATTAAACGTTTCTCTCAAATAGTCAGAATTAAATTGGTAGTTCAAGATGCCCTTAATAATTCTCCAATTGTCCTTATATTAAGGCCTGTGACCTTAACAAGAAGCACTGTTTGAAGGCATTTCTCCAACTACTATTTTACATACTTCATCAGGATTATGCATCCCTTCCTCCAACACTATACCCTCCCCATTTCTTCCTTTGACCTCTGCCCAGTTTATTATTTTTGTAACATTGTTACACATTTCAATGAACGTAAGTTAAACATTTAAATGGATTTAAATGGTTCACTAATATGAATACCAAGAAGTTATGCATCATAGCAGAACCATCTGAAAATACGTATACTCCATCGCTTGAAACAGAGAAAAATTATCACAGGATTGGTCAAATGCAGGTTATATGATTGTCAATAAAATATAGACATTCAGTCCTTACCTGCTTAACTGCATGATGACAAACAAATCTAAACAGCATGCAAAAAAAAAAAAAAAAAAGTCTCAAAATTCTGAATCCTCTGTCTTCAAGGCTTCTGTGACAGTTTTATACCCTGATGCTTTCTTCTTTGCTTACATGCATTTGACCGGCTAGAATATTTGTAAGCAATAATAGGGTTATTTTGCAACCCCGGTCACCTCTTCCTTTTTTCAAAAAACCTCCGGTTGGCATCTCACACAGCTCTAAACAGGCATCTTATCTTCGGAGGCAGAGCCTCCCCAGCGTTTTCCAGACCGATCCCCATTAGAAGGAGGTCCCTGCTCTAAAGGGCTGATCACGTTCTCGACCTGGTGCAGAGTAAAACGCTCTCCCGTTCAACTCCTGGGGACTCGGAGAACAGCCATCAGAGGCTTAAATTCTCTGCCACTGCCTGGCTGCAGAACCAGCAGCAACCAGCGGCCGAGAAGCACCACCCCCTCCAGGGTGGACACCGGAGGGGAGCGCTCCCAGCCCCAGATCTTCCTCCCGCCCCTCCTCCAGAAAGGGGGAAACAAAAAATAAAAACCCAACTTGAAAGTGGGTCTAATACCAGCCATACGGCTGCCAAACCCACTCTTTGCTTTAACTTCAACCTTCTATTACAAGCTGCAGCTCTAAGTTCAAATTCAACTCTCTCTCCCCGACCCCAGCATCCCCCCCCCCCCCCAGATTCTTGCGAGTTGGTGAAAGCAGAGAGGGAATGACGGTCAGTGATACTTTAACACGGAGCCTGTGAAGTCCGTGAGCAAGCGTTAAGTCCAACGAAGCCAGGGGCGAGTACGGTCTTGCGAAGCAGGCGTGCAGAAGAGCCGTCATGTATCAGTCTTAGATGTAGCCCATTAACAATGACAAATTAAATAAATAAATAAATAAATAAATAAATAAATAAATAATAGATGCAAATGCAGGAGGGCGTTGATAAGAGAGTGTGGAGCTCCCAAGTCCGTCCTCTCACGCGGAAAAGGTTCTGCTCAAGTTTGGCCGGAGGCAGGCCCCGCGGACGCCCCCCCCCCACCCCCCGCGCCCCACGCTCCGGGGCTGCAGCTGCCCAGGCTGAGCGCCGCGCGCCGCGGGGCTGAGCGCCCGGCCGGGGCGGCGGGCACAGCGCGCGCCTCGGCCCCCGCCCGCGCCGCCAGGCCAGCGGGCACCGTGCGGGGCGCGCTCGCTGCGCCCCCGGGGCCGAGGCGGTGCCGCAGCTGCGGAGGCACCTCCGGGCGCCGTCGCCTGTTGCTAGCCCTCTGCTTAAGGCGTCCTTGGCGGCGGCAGAGCTTTTCGAACGTAAACGTCCCCTGGCCCAAGCCTGAGTTGCAGGCTATAACGGAGCAAAACGCACTTACCTAAACACCGTACGTCTGCGCTTCACTGGAGGAGACTAGGCTAAGAAGAAGAGGTCTGACTGCACTGAAAGTTGCATTTTTTGGTTTTGTTTTTGGGGGTTTTCCCCCCCTCCTAACCCCCTCCTGCACCCTGGCGCAATAGCAGCAGCCCTCCAAGGAGGATATTTGAATGGGTGAATTATGCGAAGCCCTGGTTTCCACTCAAGTCAGGGCGGCTGATGGCACTTGTCAGACAGGACGACCAGACTGGGAAGGAGACCAGGTAGAAACTAGGGCCGGGTGAGGGGCGCTAAGTGGCGCGGACCACAGTCTCAGCCCTGCTCTGGCTGCTGGGGGAGCCAAGGGGGGAAAGCCCTTGAATCCTGAGACTGGGGGATGGGGTGACGCTGCAGCTGGAGTACTTTTATGTCTGGAAGCTAAAAGGGCTTTTGAATTTAAAAAAGCATTACTTAGGTCTCTCGTTAGCCATCAATGAGGGCACGAATAGTTCTTTCCGTGAAATTAAAAGAGAGAGAGTGAGAGAGACAGAGAGAGAGAGAGACAGAGAGAGAAGAAAAATAGGGATAAAAGGAAAATGAAAAATGAAAAAACATAAGAGAAGTAAGAAAAGCTTAAACAATAGGTTCTCACCTCCATCCATCCCAGTAAAGAGAAATATTGCAGAAACCAGGAACTTGTTCTTATGGGGGCTGGGCGGCGGGGGTGGGGGTGACAGAGAAAACCCTAAAACCTTACTATGCATTACAGATAACTAACACACGCAGGCTTGACATTTAATTAACACAGTGTCCTTGTCAATATGTGAAATAAAGGCTAAGATTTAAATGTTCCTCAACATACCTATACTTAAAGGGGAAGTGATAATCATAACTGTCAGTTAAGCCCATAAAAAATGTTCATAAAAGCCCAAAACACTGACATATTAACATACTTATTTAAAATTGAGTCTGGGGGTTGAACAAGTGTGAAGAGTGAGGTAATTAAATTTTTCATATAAAGTCTGTCCCTGAATTTCAATTTATTAGAACCAAGATAATCAGTGCTTCCTTCCGATGGCTTTCTTCCTCTGAAATGAGTACTGTGTGTCCAATTAACTGTTCACCAGCTAAATTCATGAAATCAGAAATATACTAAATAGGATGCCTGAATTGAAATACAATGCCCAAAATAATATGTTCATGTGTGATTTGGGATACTGTAAGAAAAAAAAAATGGTGCACTTTAAAACTCCCACTCTTCTTCTTACCCTAGAGTGGCTATTAGCACTTAGTGCCCAGTTAAACCCATAAAAATACACTTTACAAAAGTCCTCCTTCAGTCATGTAATTGCTTGCAGTGAACAAATGCTGACCTGAACAACCTTCTGAAGATCAGAGACTTGTGAACTTTCTCAGACCCTGAAATTTTCAGAAGGTTTCTTTTAAGCTTACTCTTAGATAAACATATAAAATTTGACCTTTCAAATGGTACAAGAATGTGTGCCAAGAAGCCTTAATGGGAGGGGAGAAGAGTGGTTAATCTCTCCTATAACCTGTAATACAAATGAGGACAGAAATAAATAATGTAAAAGGTGAAGGGATAATTCATTACATGGGTTGTATCTTAAGAGCACAATTGCAACTAATCTACTAATTAACACTCATATAGATGTTTGAGTTCCGAAAGTAACAAAAACATTTTAATGAGATATTGTCTAAACACAGCTCCTTAAAAATAACACTAGCAATAAGTTTCTAATAAAACATAAGGAGAAGAACTTACCAGAGGACATTTCAGGAAGCAAGATGACTGTGAGAAACATATCCAGGATTCAAACAGATATTCCATGATCTTCCAAATTAAGGTAGGGATGAGCTGCAGAGTGGTGGAACTTTGAAAAAATCAGCAGTTCCTGGTGGCAAGTAACCAACTAAAAACCAGTTACACAGAAAGCCACGAACCCCCAAGGAAAAGAAGCAAAATGCGAAAGAGGTGCCTTTTATTTTGGGGGGTGGGGGGCTTATTTGTGACGATCCTTAGGCAGACAAAGTGAAAATTTACTGACTGTAACATGCCCATACAGTGGGGGGAAATAGAAGTGGTGTAACCCCAGAGAACAGGAGGTGAAATACAGATAAATCTGCAAAGAGAAGTGAAAGGATGTGCTGAAGGCAAGAGATGGAGAGAGAACTAGTGAGCAAGGCTGTAGTCATCCTGATAGATACAGCAGCGAGAATGATTTAGGCTGCTGGGAAGGATCCAATGAGAATTCAAGAGGGCACTGCTTCGGAAATCCTGCTCTGATCTTCCCACTCTCAGTTCTTTAAGAGTTACCTGCGTTGGGAACGTTATTATTAGGATTAATAGTTTTCCATCAGTGTATTTCACTAGGATTTCCCTTGAACTCTCTCACTCGTAGCAACTGAGGGAGGCGTAGTAAGGAAGCCCGACACACCAGCCCCCCAAGTAAACCACGGTGGTCACTTTAGGACGACCGAATCGTCAGCGATTTGCATTGGGGTCGGGGGGGGGGGGGGTCGAAGGGCTGAAGGTGCGAGGAGGAGGCCGAGCGGCCGGGCGCATTCGGGGGCGCTGCGCCCGAGGCTCAGGCGCGGGGGGCCTGGCCGGTGGGTGGCGGCGGCGGCGGCGGGAGCCCTCCCAGGTCCCGTGTTCCCGGAGAATTCTGCAGCCCGCGACTCAAGGCAATTCATTGCACCCGACACCTCAGCTCCAGATGCCTTGTTTCCGAAGCTGGGACTTTGGGGGTTCTGACCACCGTTCCTGGGGGAGCGGGTGACAGTCTATGAGGTTCTCGCGTCCCCTCTGATTCCTGCACAGTTACCGAGAGAGCGTGGGCTAGAAATGGCTTTGCTGCTGAATGCATTATCTTGCCATTTTCGTATCCCGATACAGCACATACGATCGCCTGATCGATCGGGTAAGATTAGCTTTATTCCCTTGTTCCTCTCCATGGTCCCATCCCTTCTCCAAGCTCAAACCCGAAACCCAAATCCCTCTCTGTCTCTCTCTCTGTCTCTCTCTCTCTCTCTCTCTCTCTGTCTCTCTCTCTGTCTCTCTCTCTCAATGAGGAACTTCCCTTTCCTCTTTGAAACCTACTTCCCCAGGCAATTGCTTGTGTGACTAGGGGCTGGTAATTCTCTTTGTAGATGATTTATATTTTGGCTGTGAAGTGATCCCCCCTCGCCACCCTCGGTACCCTCCTTAGAGAAGATCCCTCCCTCCCCATGGGTTCACTCCCAGAGCTTGGATCTGGATGAAGAACGCTGTGGGAGTCTTTTGCCCTCTGCTCTATCTTCCTCTGGACCCTGAAGCTTAAGCAGTATCCGCCTCTCTCTCTTTTTTTTAGAAATAGGAGGGAAAGGTAGAGTGGAAATTGATTTCTTGCAGAGACTGAGGCGCCGAATGATAGAGGGAATAAACATTTGCCCTGGATAAAAATGTTCTTGGTAAGTAATCTTATTTTCTGCGGTTGAAAAGGAAACACATTGCTTCTCACTGTCCCATCCCCCACTCCATTCATTTATTTGCTCTCTGTATGTAAATCACGAGCTGGGTCAGTGCAAATTTTCTTTTCTCTCTTCCTAGGAGAATAGCAGCATGTAAGAGTGAATTTGAACTTAAGGGCTTTTAAGGAGGCAATATGAAGGCTTTAAGGCTCTTCAGTTCTTATATTCAAAACCTACACACAGGGAAATCTGATTCCTGCTTGCTTGTAGGAAGAGTATTTAAATATCTCCTTTTTTTCTTACTAACTCTTTCTCAAAATAAAGAAAAAAAGGCACTGGTAGTAGCCCTTTGTCCATGGTTTTTATATACTTTGCCCATGTTCTAAAATATGATATTCTTTCCATTCCAGAAATAAGAATGTGTATGCAGCTGAAGCTTAATAAGTAAGCTTTAGGCTGAAGGTAGGTTAAAGCTCTAGTACCCCTTACTAACATGCACATCTTTATTCCAATTCTTGTACCAGATACAAATTATTAGCATCCAAGATAGCTCTTTGCATGTTGTAGTGACACCTATAAAATCAGAAAGCCCTCTGGTTTCCATGAGTCTATAGCACCCCCAGCCTGCATCTGCTCATTATGTGAAGAGTGTAAAAGAGGGAGGAAGTCAAACACCTCTTGATTGTGCTTACATCATATGTCACTAAGCGTGCAGAATAATCCATCTTGCAAATTGTGTGAACTTGGTTTATCAAGTATAAGCTGACTAGTGTGGATGTGAAAAACTAAAGGAGACTTGCTCTAAGAGAAATGATTTCAATTTTGAGTTACAGAATATATTTCACTGGTGTAATATGTATATTATTTTTTCTCTATGGTTGTCATACCTTACACTCTACACCTCTTACTCCCAAATTTTAATGATACAGAATAAGCTATTCCTGATAAGAATAGGATGGCTTTAATTTCATCTAAAGTACCTGACATTAAAATTCCATTGACAAGAATAGACTTCATTTCAAAGCATCAATTTTCTAGAAATTCTTACTGGGAAATCCCAGAAGAGAGATAGTTATGTGTCATATTACAACAGCAAGGCAAGCTGTGCATGTGCACAAGTATCTATAGTTGTGCTTACTACCAAAACTGTCCAGGGAAAAATTTTCATGTGTGTATAACTTTGTTTTTCTTTCTCTCTTAGGCTGTGTTCCAGCCACAGTAAGGACCTAGAGCAGAAGTTTTTCTTCCGTGATCTAATTTTACCCAAATGCTCATTTCTGTGCTGTCTCTGTTTTACACAGGCTGACAAATGTTGGAGGGGGATCTGAGGTCCACAGAAAGAAGATGGATGTCCTGAATTACATTTGTTACAAATGTAACCTCAACAGGTGTGATATGTAGACAACATACTTCTCGCATAAGTTCTTAATATGCTGCTTAAACTTACTTAACTAAATTGTTATTCAAAGAGATGCAATTGTTTTCTGAGGGCCCAGCTTAAGTTAGAAAACATAACATTAAAAATTTTATTTTATATGTAAAATAAATGTAAGGTAGCTCTTCTTTTAAATATTTGGAAAATAAAAAGTACAGAATAAAAAATATTAACTTTGTGATCCATGGTTTAACTTTAACATAGTTAATAGCACTTAAAGTTTATTAAACTATCTAAGTTTGTAAACACTACACTAAATCATATGATTAAATTTGATGAACATCAATATAGAGCCATAGGCTTTTACATCTCTTAGCTAGCTTTTACCTGGTTTGTACTTAGATTTGTCTCAAAAGTTATACATTTTAATTTTATACTCAGCATGTCTTTTCCTGGATCATCTCAATCTACTTCTGCAGTGGGTATCTAAACACATTTTATAATACTGGTAATGTTTTGGTTTGCTATCCTGGCTCCTTCTTTTAAGTGTGTAGGTACTACCTAATATATTTCTTACCTATTAATCTGTGAAAATGTCTAACCTAAAAGCAATGTAAAAGGTATATTGTATTGGGGAAACTGTGAATCCATTTGTTTGTGGAAAAAAAATGTCAATATGCTTTAGATTGTTTTAACCTTAAATAAAATTTATTAGAAAAGTGTAGTAAGATAAGTAAACTCAAACTGTTCCTTGCATACAAAAGAGTCATATCACACACACATACACGTATGCATATATAATTTCCCTCAGTAGAATATTGAAGTTTACTCAGCTTAGTCTCTGCTACATGTTTATTTGGGGTTTAGATCTTTCTCTTTGAAAGTGCCTAACGTTTCTTAAAAACCTAAGTGTGCAGGCATCTACTTGTCTTACTCCATAAAATAAATATTCTGCTAAATAAACTGAGCCAATATATTTGAATCTCAAAAAACAGTATAGCAGTGTCTCCCACTTATCCAGAGGGGATACATTGTAAGACTCCCAGCAGATGCCTGAAACCATGGATAGTAGAGAATCCTAAGTATACTGTGTTTTTCTCTAAGTATACTGTGTTTTTTTTTCTTACATACACATACACACCTATGATAAAGTTTAATTTATATATTGGGCACAGGAAGAATTGAACAATAATAAAATAAAACAATTGTAAAAAATAGAGTGTAATAAAAGTTGTATGAATGTATGTCTCTCATGGTTTTTTATTGCATTGAGTATTGTTCTATACTCACCTTTTGTCTTCTTGTGATAATGGGAGATGATAAAATGCCTAGGTGGTGAGATGAAGAGAGATGAATGACATAAGCACTGTGACATAGCCTTAGGCTACTATTGACCTTCTGACTTCTTGTTAGAAAGAGGATCCTCTGTTTCCGGAAAATGAAGCAGGTAGGGAACTGAAACAGGGAGAGTGAAACCAGAGATAAGAGGAAACCACTGTGAGGTGGAACTTCAAGGGACTTTAATGGCCATTGAACCTAACTCCATTATGATGAAGAAATTGAGAACCAGAAAGGTTGATTAGTGTAATCATGCACTAACTGGTAATCCAAGGAACTTTAAATTTAGTTTCCCTAACTTCTTAGCTAGTATTCATTGTAAATCAATTAAATTGTAACACTAGCTATTAAAGCAACTATTGTTTGAGATTGGGACAAGGAATAGATGAAAGAGAAGGTAGTACAAAGATGAATCAATTGTATCCTTTTTGGAGTTTATTTTGTTGACAACGAATACTCTTCATTGTAGAAAATTTCTGTTCCCCCATCATGTTTTATACTCTCCATCCTCTTCCATCAACCCCCAGCCCTGCCTTCAATGATTGGGGAACATTTCTTTGTGTAATTTTACTTTCTCAGGAAATATTCTTACTGTTTTTGCTCTTCGGAGGGTTGTCCCCAGACTATTACCCGCCACCCCCCATACAACCTTAAAGTGTAGATAATTCCAACACCTGCAATATCACATTCCATCATGTCACCTGCAGTTCTACTTTTCAATTTCCCTACCAATATAAAAAATAGAAGTGTATCAAGAGGAAAGCCATCATCTCAAAATAAGATGGTTAATTAAACTTACATCTGAAACAACACATATACGATATGAAATAAATGCAGAGATTTATACAGTACATTGTGATAGAAACATTATTTTGTAAAAAAAAAAATCCATCTTTCATTAACAAAGAGCTTTCCTAATACCAGAAAAACTATAAAACTTCACTTGTTTAGGAATGTTCAGTTTTCTGGAGTAACTGAAGACATTCTTCTTCACTTCTTCATAAACATCAATATTTGAGTAACATCCAAGTTACTTTTTTTGGAAGTGACAAAACTAAAAGAAAATCAACAACAAAATCCATTGAAGTTATCATTACTTCAAAGGGATTTTTGTTCTTGTATTAAATAAGAATGAAAGCAAATGTGAACATACTTTTACATACATATAAAGTGCTCTTATTTACACTAACCTGAAATATTGCAAAAGATGGAATACATATGAGAAAAAATATATAGTGGTTATTTACATTTTAAGGATTCAAAGAAAGTCTACCCTTATTTAAAACCTACCTGTTGTTGAATAAAAATGTTTAATTGTTAAAGGGAAAGATAAGTAGATTCATAGAATATTTTATAGAACTCACTACAGACTTACCTCTTCAAATAGATTATCTCAATATATATATATGCTGTGCAGTTTGGTTATAAGCATTTCATATACACAGTGATAGTCTCAAAGAGCTTCATTAACTTGCCCAAAGTCACAAACTAAGCACAAGATTCAGAATGAGAAATCAGACTTTATGGCTCCAAAGTCTGGGTGGATTCCCATTGTATGTTTCTATCACATATAAAATACTGGGGTAATAGAAGCATTCTGGAGGCATCTGTTAAGTAGCATTGGTATTGCCATATGTATTTTTGTGTGATTAATAATGTCTTCACAGACATGTAATAGAATTCAGAGCCTAACCTATTTCAGAAAAAAAGCTGCCTACTCTCACTTTCATGAAGGAGAAACCATGATTGTGTTTTTTCATATTTATGCTCACCCTTTTTGCTTTGAATCTGTACCACTTAGTACAAGACCTTACACAGAGAAGGAAATCCATAAGTATTTATTTAATGGATGAAATTAAGTAGTAAACCTAAAATTCCATCTTCAATATTGCTACAAGGGCTTACTGCATTTAATTTTTATCCAACATTTAGAAATATTACTAAGTGACAGCATTTTTCAGAATATTTGACAAATATTTGGCCTTAGTAAACCATGTTTAAAATGATGAACTTTTCCTGTTTCATGAGACTTTGTATTTTTATAAATACATTATTAAGCACCATAATAATTTATCCTTTCACCATGCTATAAATTAAAACATTTAGTTTATTTAAAAATAAAGGAAATAAAGTATGAAGAAATTAAAACACTATTATTGATTACTAAAAGAAACAATTAAGCTGTTTTTATCCATGTTATATTTCTTAACTTGTTGGAAATATGACATATGTTGGTAAATTCTTCAACTGTTAATTTTTGCAAGTAAAATATATTCATAGAAGAGAGAAAAGTTTCTAATACTATGAGCTGAATCATAAAACTATCATTTTATATTACATTTTGCTAATCGGACTTCTTAGAATTAAGATTTTGACATTAACAAAAATGATTATTTTCTAAATCATCTATAGTGCCAAAATCTATTCATGTGTGCAATGAACAAAATATGTTCATTGGCATAGTGGTTATATGGATTAATGCATTATCAACTGACACAAATAAACTTGCACTATTTTAAAAACAATTTTTAATGTTTGTTTATTCTTGAGATAGATACAGAATACAAGTGGGGGAGGGGCAGAGAAAGAGAGGGAGACACAGAATCTGAAGCAGGCTCCAGGCTCTGAGCTGCCAGCACAGAGTCCAATGTGGGGCTAGAACACACAAACTGTGAGATCATTTTGTGACCTTAGCTGAAGTTGAATGCTTAACCAACTGAGCCACCGAGGCCCTCCAAAGTTGCACAATTTTTGAAGCAACTTATAAAAATAACAGTTTTGAAAACATTCAAGAGATGATCAGATACAGCTTCGTTATAATCCCCCCTTGCATCTAGATTTCAGTGATTATTTGGTATGGTAAAAAGAATAAAATTTCCCCAAAATAGCCACATTCTAATTCCCAGGATGTGTGACTAGGTTACCATGTGCAACTGAAGGAGTTTTGTAAATTTCACAAGGTTAAGGCCTTGAAATATTGAGAGCAGCCTAGACTAGCTGTGTCTCCCTTATGTAGAGAAAGGATCCTTACAACCATCCTTATAAGAGAAAGGCAAAAGAATGGAGTCAGAGAAAGAGGTGTGATGAGGTGTGATGACAGAAGCAGATGGAGGGATGAGGGACCATTAGCCAAGGAATGAAGGCGAGACACCTTCTAGAACTGAAAAAGGGAAGGAGACAGATGACGCCTTAGAGCTTTCAGAAGAAATTAAGGCCTGCTGATCCATTTTAGACTTATGACCTACAATATTGTTGAGCTAATAATTTGTGTTGCTTTTTTCTTAAGACACTATATATTTGTGGTGATTTCTAACAGCAGCAATAGGAAACTAAGAGAGCCAGTCATGCAAAGCGTTCAAAAATAAGCAGTATGTTCTCTCCTCTCTAGGAACTATAAGATTTAACAGCAAATTCTTGCTTCATGGCCATTCCGTTCCTACAGGTATTGAACAAACCACTGTCTTTCATCAGGCTGAAACTTGATTTTCTCAGGTAGTAGGCTGATTTATTCAACATGGTTACATACAGAGTGAATAGGAACCAGGGTGGGGACACCTACATGATAGCTCTAGTCTCTAGAAATAAACTAACAATTTAAGAATTTATAATATCATATGGCTTTACTCATTTACTATATACTACTAGCATAGAGTCTGACACATATTAGCATCCAATGGATGCTGATTTGGTTATAACAAATATTGATGCAGGTGTAAGAAAGTAAATAATAATCATTACATTTGAAGATTATATGAAAATTAGACGGTATGAAGAAAAGATACAAAGCACAATATAATAGTAAGTGCAGAAGCCAGTGAGAATTAGCAAAATATTAACAGAAATGTGAGATCAAAATGAGACCACAACAGAGTGACTGACAGGATGTAGGAGGATTTTTATTTTCATGGAAATATGGATGAGAAGCAATTTAATCATTTTCTCCTTGTATTTTGTACAGTATTGCAATCAGGAAAAGAACCTGAACATTTACTTAATTAGGATGCATCATTAATTTTAGTGTCTCATGAACTCCGAAGGCCTTTCACCCCTTGTAGAAATGAAAGAAACTAAGCTACTTGATTGCCAATTCTCTTGGTGTCTCTAAATCTCCGTAACGCGTGTACTTCCTATTCTGAAGAAATACGTACCTTGTAGGAGGAAGAAAAATAATCCTTCACATTGATCATGGAGTTTTGCCTCTGAGGAGAAAATATGAATTTACAGACAAAAGCAATTTTAAAAGACTATATAAAGTGAATTCATTTCGTATTTATGGAAGGAGACCAAGCCTAAAAGTCAATTCAACAAATATTTATTGAGCATTTATTCAACAATCATTTATTGATAGTATTATATATAAGAAGCAAGGTTCTAAATGTTATAAGGACATAAAAATAAATAAGTTACAGTGTTTATGTCCTAGTAGGTGGATAAAGGGAGTATGCTGATAAATATAAAGGTACTTTTAACTCGATCCTACATTCTATTCACATCATCAATCATCCTTTTATTAGAAAGATGTAGACCAAGCACATCTTAGGATAATATGCTGAATAAGATAAGCAAAGTCATGAACATCAAGTATCTTACAAATACGGATGATATCATCACAACAACACAAAAGGAAACAATAAACCTGGTATAATTTAAATAATTGCTGGTATCTTTATGTATAAGACCTCTTCAACAACAAGTATATAGTGCTTCACTTACTTACATTACTTACTAGCTTCTGAAAGCATTTAAACTGTTTTATCTATTGCCTACATTTGTTGATAGGAGGAGTTTGCTTGGTGTTTAAGCAAGTTGCAGCAGGGTGACTTTTTTTGTCAGTATAAGTTTAAAATTAACAACTTCCATGTCTTTAATTCAACCACAATTTTAATTTTGTCTAATGCACAGTTTAGTGGAGTCAGGAGAATGGGTGTAACAATGTGATACATAGCAATCCAAGGATCCAGAAACCTTCCATCCCATGACTCATTGTGTCACTAAGTCCTTTGATGTTGTCTATTCATTTGGTAGGTGTGGGAAAGACAAAATACTGAGGAAGGTTTACTTAGGAGATTTTATGGGCCAGATCTACAAGTAGCCCACATCATTTCCATTCACATTCCATTGACCAGAACACATTCTTATGACCACATCTAACTGCAAAGGAAGCTGTAAAATGAAATCAATTTTGTGTCTAGAAAGAGGATTATGGATAGTAATCTGTTGGACTGATATTTTCAAACAAATCACTCTCTGTACATTCAGTCCAGGACAGAGAATTTAACCTTGCTTGTTGTTATGATTGTGACAGTATGAGCTGAAGGAATTTGGTGGGTAGTGTGTTGCTAGGTCAGAGAAGGAATTCTAGTCCTTGTCAACATCTAGAATGGGCTCTGCAAATGGTTGATAATAAATTTTTGTTAATGAATGAATGCCTATGACTTTGGAAGTTCCCATACAATATCCCTGTACCCAAATTTGGCACTCAACTTTATATCCACAGACCTTAAACGTTTTTGCAAATGTAAATCAAAATAAATCTCAGACCTAAATCTAAAATACAAAACTACCATGCTCCTAGAAGTTGACAGGAAGAAATCCAGGTGAGCCTGAGTTTGGAAATGACTTTTAGATACAAGACCAAAAGCACAATTCATGAAATTTAAAAAGAAAAATTATAAGTTGACTTCATTAGAATTAAAAACTTTTGGTCTGCAAAAGACTCCATTAAGAGAATGAAAAAGTAAGCCACGGACTGGGAGAAAATGCTTGCAAAACACATATCTAATAAAGTATTGTTATCCAAAATATACAAAGAACTCTTAAAACTAAACAATAAGAAAAAATTTAATAATGGATGGGAGATCTGAACACAGACCTCACCAAAAATGTTAAAACATGGCAAATAAGCCTACAAAAAGATGCTCAACATCATGTGTCATAAGGGAAGTACATATTACAACAAAATACGACTGAGAACATACCAGAAATGGTTAAAATTAAAAAAAAATTAAAAGCTGACAAGACAGTATGAAACTTGCTTGGGATTCTCATTCTCTCCCTCTATCTTTACCACACACACTCTCTCTCTCTCTCTCTATCTCAAAAATAAGACAAACTTTTTAAAAAAATGTATGCCTACAGACATACCTGTAGCTTTATTTTTACTTCACCCAAATGGAAGCAACAAAGTTATCCTTCAAAAGGTAGATGGTTAAACCAACAATTGTGCATCCATGCAACATATTATTCATTGATTGATACTAGTATAGTAACTAGTATTATTCATTGATTTATACTATTTATACTAAATAGTGTACTAACACAAAAAAGACATATGGTTTAGTGAAAGAAGCCAATAAAAGAAGTCTATCTACTGTATAATTTGAACTATATGACATTCATATAGGAAAAGGTAAAGTTATAAAGAGACTTAAAAGATTAGTGTTTGATCGGTGGTTGTGTTTTGTCGGTGGGAGTGGCAGGAAAACAACAGGATGAATAGATGGAACACAGGTGATGTCTAATTTAATGATCAATTCTTGGCCTGAATCTTCTTTGACTAATCAACAGCATTTTTCACACTATTCCTCTCTGGAAAAGTTTCTGTATTTGCTCCCAGCACAAAACAGCAATTGATCTTATTTCTACATCTCTGGTTGCTGCCTCTCAGTTAATTTCCCTAGTTTATTCCCATCATCATAAACTTTTGAAGTTGAAATTCATAAAGGTGCAGTCCTTGAACTTCTTTCTATCTATACTTAATCTCTTGAAGAACTCATTCATTTCGATAGCACCCAGTATCATCTGTCTACTGATTACTCCCAAATTTATATTATCAGGATAATACCTTGTAGATGTTCCAGAAGCTAAAGACATTACTTTTTAATAATTTATCTTGGAAGTATAATAACCATTCTAATTTTAACATGTTCAAAACTCATTGTCTGTACCTCAGTGCTTTTCGAACATGTTCCACCTACATTCTTCCTTAACTTAATGATACTCCATCCTTGAATATAGTCAGGGAAAAAAAACTAAAGGAATCTTGAGCTTTTCTCTTTCTTTCAGAGCTCATACATGCATAATCAACAAATCATCTTGACCCTACCTTCAAAATATATCCAGCATTTGACTACTCATTCCTTTTATTGCTAAGCCACCATAATTTCTAACCTGATTTACTGCAACAATATCATCTTTACTCTGCTCTTTTTTTCTGTCTTTAACACAGAAAATTTCATAATCTTGTTAAAAGAAAAATTTTCATGCAAGTCCTCTGCTAAAAAATGTGCAATGGATTCCTATATATCTAGAACAAACACAAAAATCATTGCATATCTCCCAAGATTCTGAAACTTTTAATCCTTCTTTTATCCCCTAGTCTGTTACTATTATATCTGTAGTCACTCTCTTCCAGAAAAATTTCCAGTCATGCTTTTTCTTAAACCATCATATTGACAGGAATTTTCTTTTTATACTTATGTGATCTTAATCCCATACCCCATTGGTTCCAAAAGCAGCTCTTCAGAATGATCTCTCTCTGGAAAAGTTGAATATTCTCCATCACACACACAGTCCATGAGAAGCAAAATGGTACTATTTCAGGTTCTTTTCCTTTCTAAAATGCTACAGTCTAAGCTTTACTGTACCTTGGACAGCACCCACTGAAAATTGCCAAAATTTTAGGAGAAAAGTGGAGCAGAAATCACTCTTTGTGATTTCTAATGATTTCTATTGATACTCATCCTCCGTCTTTCTCTCCCTTTCCTCTCCTTCTCTACCTTGGCCAAGAGAACTTTCGTTAACCTTATAAATAGAAAACTACCTTTTATCTAGTGCTCTAAATATTAGAGTAAAAATTATCTAGATTAAACTTCCTCTACTAGAGCAAAAAGTCGCTCTATTAGTCCAATGAGATCCAGTTCTCATAGGGAGGTTTATAAAATTCATTTTATTTAATGTTTAGCTCTTACAAACAGAAAGCACCTTGGTTTTATACCATACAGCCAGTTGAGACTGAAAACAAAAATTAAACAGTCAGCACTTTAATTGACACTGTTTTCTCCTTGGGGGGGAAGGGGGTTCAGAATAGCAAACAACTCCTAAATTGAAATATTCAAATATTACCCCATTGTATTAGACCAAGAATGGACTTATGCAAAACCTTTACAAGAATGAGAAACATGGAGTGATGAGTTTGAATCCATCTACATGTCAAAGTATGCTTTTCTTTTAGTGTAAATATTTTTTCTTGGTCTTCTCTATGATTCTTTCCTGTGGGCTATTTAATGGGTCATAGCAGTGCTGAATATTTGACTGAGGACAATTTCCACCTTCAAAGTCTGGATGCCTCCACTACCACTCTTTTCAGAATTTCAACTTAAAAATTGAATCTCAAGTTGAGTTTGAATTGTGAGACCTAGGTCACATGTCTGCACTGCAGTATAAAAAAAGAGGCAAAAAGGAAGGGAAAACTGAAGCTGAAATTCTCCTAAAAAAGTGTATAGAAATGCAAGTAAGCTACAATGCATTGCAAATCCACCAATTTGTGTATAGTTTCTATAGTTAAAAGGTGACGACATAATTTAGTAAGGGGAGAATAAGGCAAAATAATGACTATTGAAAATTAATTGAAAAATCATTGTAAATATAGAATCATAGGATATTTTTGATTGATTCAAATTATCATGCAAATATATTTAAAAGAGATTTGAAGTGTAATCATCCATGTTCTCTTCCACAAGCAAATTTTATCTTTTCAGCATCTTCCTTTTAACACTCAAATCCTATGTTCAGTTTAGAAAAAAATCCACAAACATTGTCCCATCTAACTATTCCTTTTTGATGAATTCTAATTGAGTTCTAGGAAGAATTATAATTGAACAAATGTAGCAGTTCATGCTTTTACCTACACTATTGCCTAACACATTAATACATATAATTAAACATTTGAGATTGTTAATTAAGGAAAAATTACTTTAATCTAGGTTGTAAAAGGAAATAATTATTCAAATTCTAAAGAGAATTTTCCTTAAAATTATAAACTTCAATGTACATTAATAATATTTAAAGAACCATGTTTAAAATCAATTTGTACATATGTGCTATTGTCTTCTAAGTTAATTTTTTTATAAGTTTATTTATTTATTCTGAAAGAGAGAAAGAGAGAGAGAGAAAGAGAGAGAAGAGGAAGACGCAGAGAGAGAGGGAGAGAGAATCCTAAGCAAGGTCCCGGCTGTTAGTGCCAATTTCTAGGAGGAGCTCCTGAGATCATGACCTGAGCAGAAATCAAGAGTCAACTCCTTAGCCAACTGAGCTACCCAGGCACCCCTCCTAAGTTAATTTTCAAAAATGTCCTGAATCAACTAATGATTTTTCTTAGGGGCAAGACAAAATGTATTCTAATGTAAATATTGTTTACATAGACAACATTAAAGGCCCTAGAGATTTCTTAGTCAAATAAAATAATATATATACCCAATTTCTTCTAAATTTAATTATGTTTTCTTTATATGATGTAGAAGGAAAACCAATATAATTAACCAAAAACTGAGAGAGGACATTGAGAATGAAAGGTAGAAGTTTTGGACACAGACAATATAATATAACTGCGTATTTCTGGTAAAACATTTCTTTTAGCAATTATTGCTAAGTTCTTCTGATAAGGTCTTAATTTGATTTGAGAGACCTATAAAACATCTCATTCACTCTTAGATAATTATGCAGTATTTGTTGTTAATCTTGAGTAATAATAGTAGATCTTTGAAAGTCACCATTGCCCTAAATGAGTATAAGAAAAATGTGTAAGTTTTCAAAGGGCAATTATATTTTTGCACATAAATATGTATGTAATATACAATAATGTAAACTCAATATATTCATCATGCTGCATGTCCCACACATGGATACTAGCAAGTTTCAATACATTTTAATGATTTCACTATTAACATATATTTATATAAAAAAGTTCTTACTAAATATCCTCAGTAATAAAATCTGCCTAATATATAAATAGGTGGTTTACTTATAATAGTGTATACAATTCATTGTTGCATTAGAATTCAGAAAACGTATTTACTTATATATAGGTAAGTATGACTTGTTTTGTTTAATACAGGTCGTTTTTATTCTATGGATTCACAGAGAATTCTTCAAACATTATCATGATATTGTAATATTACTACTGATCTTGGTAGCTCTCTATCATTCAGTCAAAGTTGGAAAATGCCAGTCTTCTCATCTTTTACTAAAACTGCAGGGAATACGAAATCAGTAGAAGGTAGGCAGACAGTGTTTCAGTCTTCTCAGGCTCCATTTAAAAAATACCATAGACTGTGATGCTTAAACAGCAGAAATTTATTTCTCACACTTCTGGAAGCTGGGAAGTCCAAGATCAAGGTGCCAGCATGTTGGCTTTCTCCTGAGAGTTCTCTCCCTAGCCTGCAGAGAAGGCTGCCTTCTCACTGTGCCCTCACATTGTGGAGAGAAAGCTTTGGTTTCTTTCTTTTTAGAAGGGCACCAGTTCTATTGTATCAGGACATCATCCTTATGACATCATTAAACCAGACCACCTCTTTAAAGGCTCTATGTCCAGTGCAGTCACATGGAGGTGAGGGGTTGTTAGGGCTTCGATATCTCAATTGGGAGGGGGGTGGGGGGGATCCAATTCAGTCCATAGTAGATAAACTGTGCTAAAAAATAATAATTTACCTCAATAAGAATTCATCTTTAAAGTCACAGTCTCTGATTATTTTTAACCATCAGTCTAGACCAGCAATATTCACCACTTTCTTTCTGCCTTATTAAAGATGATAATGCTCACTCATAGAGTATCATTAAAAGAGAGGACTCCTGAGATAAACTGCTTGTTATACAATTCCTTATTGTACTCCAGCATGAAAGCAATCACAGAAGGTTAAACTCAGGTTATTAAGCCAATCAAACAAATACACAAGAATGTATAGAGACAAAAATTAAGGATCATCACAATGAAATCCTTCTGAGACATTTTTGGCCATATAAGAATATCTATATAGATGAACTTCCATATGGAAGTGTTTTTATTTTCTCAACTATATTCTTTCCTTAAGAAATGTCTTAAAATCTGTTGCATAGGCAGTAGTATGCCTAGACTGGGCTGGACTGGACTGGACATTTGTCATAATGTTGCTTGCTCACTGTCTGAAACTCATTCCTATGAGTGAAGGATTCTGCACTGAATGAGACCAGTTGGGTCCCAGAGAAGCTACAAAGATGCACTTTTCCAGAACAAGCATATGTTCTAGGCTGGATAATCAAGTGCACATGCCTAGCAATTTGAGTCTCCAACTAAGAAGACAAATCATCACAAAGAGTAAGGAATTCATTTTCACGTTAGCAGCAGGCACAACAGCAGCTTCTCATTTGCAGTTCCAATAGCAGCAGCAGCACTTACAATATCCAATATCCTGTGGCACAAAGGGGTAGGAGGTGCATGAGATGGGGGATATCAATATTTTCACTAGATGGACTCAGGGAATTTTTGCCTGGATTTGGCTACCTTGTGTTCTTTGCTCTTAATTGTTTTCTGAGCCTGGTTCTGTGACCATATTAGAAAACCCTTTAATAAAAATCCTTCCAATAAACATACACTTTTGCTTAAAGATCCACAGTTGTTTCCATTACCTATTTATGGGAAACCTATTTGCAATTAAATGGAACATGTATACTACCATTCCGGATTTCTCTGCCTGGCTTCTGATTGATGTGCATAAGTGACCATAAAATATCTCCTATTAAAAGAATGTCACAAAGGATTGCAAATCAGTAAGCTTAAAACTCAACTCACCATTTTTTACCCCTCAAACCCTGTTCTTTCCCCACTATTCCCAATCTCAATGAATGGCACCACCATCCAATCGACTTTGTAAGTCTTTCTTGAATTACTTTCTTACACTTCCTCTTTATTCAATCATCAGCAAGTATGCAACACTGTACATAACTCTGTTCTGATCAATTCTTTTGATTGTACTTACCATAACCTTTGACCAAGATATCATTATTTCTCATCTGAACTAAGAAAAACACCTCCTAACCGTATCTAATCTGAATTCTCTATAACATGGTCAGGGATATATTGTCAAAACTCATATAACTGTGTCATTCCCCAGGTATGATTCTTTGCCCTTGAAATGTTCTTAGGATCAATTTGCAGTTTGGTCTATTAGCCCCATGACCTGGCCTCAACCAAGTTCTCCCACTGCTAGTTGTACAAAGCTCTTTTTTATACTCTGAGCAAAACACTACTTTTTTTTCATTCTTTTCTATCTGTCATACTCCCACATGTTTTACATCCTTTATACTTGCTGTTTGTTTACCTGGAATAAGATACCTGTTCGTCTATATTTGCTTGATTTCTACTCAGTGGTCATATCACAAATTAGGTGTCATTCTCTGGTGGGCCTTTGACATCTTTGACAAAGCAAAATCCCTACTGTAGGCCTAACCAACATTTGTAGCTTGATAGTCATGTTGCAGATAGCAATCACTCATTATTGTATAAGAAAATGAATTACGTTTCCAACTCCCTGTAAATCTATAATTGAGTTAGTTTCCCTTAGATGATGATGTTCTAATAGTAGTCCAGTGTACCCATGGTAAAATATAATATCATCAAATAATTTTGTCAGCAGCTTTCCTTATTTTTTATGAAGATAGTTTGTTAATGAAATGAGAATTAAATGCCTTGCAAATATCTGTAAATATTGAGAAGAAAAAAATAGCAAGACACAATATAATATTGCTGTTTTGGCAATCCTAAGTGACCAAAGTAATCTAAAACAAAACAAAACAGAGCTCTTGTTTTCTCAAAGAATATAAATAGCTTATTCTGAAATTTGACTATGGAGCTGACTGTACCACAAATGAGAACAAATGGACAAGTACACAAATACCCAGACTGTTGAAATTGTGATCACTGGGAAAATGCACAGGGATAGGAGTGGTAGCAGATGTACAGGCCCCCGATATCCTAGTACATATCCAGGAATCTAGCAGGACACAACATCACACTCCAGGAAAGGGATGCTGATCCCTAGGCCACATGATCTCTTAGGCAGCATAAGTGATAAAGTACCCTCTCTTAAATTTTTTTTGAATGTTTATTTATTTTTGAAGGAGAGACAGCATGAACGGGAGAGAAGCAGAAAGAAAGGGAGACACAGAATCTAAAGTGGGCTCCAGGCCCCGAGCTGTCAGCACAGAGACCAACTTGGGGCTCAAACTCACAAACTGTGAGATCAGGACCTGAGCCAAAGTTGGACACATAACTGACTGAGCCACCCAGGTGCCCCTAAAGTACCCCCTCTTAATGAGATCAGGGTCAAGACATGAAAGCAACATAACGGCAGAATTTTGGCCGCAGTCCTATCCTGCCAGTCCAGTATTTGTGGATGAAAATCACAAGCCTCTCATTGGCAGGATCAAGTATTGTTTCTGACCGAGAGCGATTGTGTAACCACCATACTGTGACAGATTTCTAGGGGCCTCTGCCTGAGCCAGCTTCTTTTCTGTTAGGTCAGCTTCTAGGAGAACAGTTTTGGTCAAGTAAACATTAACCTTTTACTGAACTTATTAAAATGATGAAGCTTGGGGCACGTGGGTGGCTCAGTCGGTTAAGCGTCCGACTTCCGCTCAGGTCCTGTTCTCACAGTTCTAGGTTCGAGCCCCGTGTCGGGCTCTGTGCTGACAGCTCAGAGCCAGGAGCCTCTTCAGATTCTGTGTCGCCCTCTCTCTCTGACCCTCCACTGCTCATGCTGTCTGTCTCTCTCTCAGAAATAAGTTTTTTATAAAATTGAAAATTTTCTTAAAAAATAAATAAAATGATGAAGCTTGAAGTAATTCTAATTACTAATTCCTTAAGTATTCTCAGTATTATTTATAGTATCAATGGACCTGATACAGTAATATGTTCACTCAGGCACCTTATATTTCCTTCTCCATCATCCTCCTATATTCTTGTCTTTCCTTTCCTGTAAATATATATCCTGTGTAGAAGATCTGAGGTAGGATACAGTTTAAATTCCACACAAATCTGTTTTACAAAGGGACTTTTCCTTTATTCATTTTCTTTAGCATCAGGCATTTTGAATACATAAATTATGTGTCTTCTCATCTGCCCTGGGGATAGGAAGATTGCATTACCATTTGTTTAAAGAAATAAGCATACTCCCCTCTGGAGTTTAGGTTTTTGAAAATATATAATGCTGTAAACTTTTAAAAGCAAATTCATACTCTATCTTCCGATATTTATATATCATATACATTTATTCAGTAAGTCATTATTTACATTTTTCTCCCAAGTATTATGTAATACGTAAAAGCATAAATATCAAATTTTGGTTCATAATATTGCATTACCATTAAATCACAAGTAAAAAATACCATAAAAATTTAAAATTTTCAATTGTACATGACCAATTTGGAAGTAAACTAAAGATTTCTGTCTATGGTTTTGAATTTTTCTTTAAAATTTTAATTATTACTATTCAACTTTTTGTTAGAAACTAGCTGTCATTTTATTTTTATTTTTTTATTTTTTATTTTTTTTTTTACAAATAGTTTATTGTCAAATTAGTTTCCACATAACACTCAGTGCTCATCCCCAAAGTGCCCTCCTCCATGCCCATCCCCCCCTCCCCCCCATATCCATCAGTCCTCAGTTTTT
>NW_024081610.1:0-115869 GCF_003009895.1 Hyaena hyaena
ACAAAAACTGAGGACTGATGGATGTGGGGGGGATGGGGGGATGGGCATGGAGGAGGGCACTTTGGGGATGAGCACTGAGTGTTATGTAGAAACTAATTTGAGAATAAACTATTTGTAAAAAAAAAAAAAATGTTTATTTATTTATTTTGAAAGAGAGCTTAGGCACAGAGGGGAGGGACACAGAGGGATGAGAGAGAGAATCCCACGGAGGCTCCACGCTGTCAGTGTGGAGGCTGAGGCGGGACTTAATCTTATGAACTGTGAGATCATGACCTGAGCTCAACCAACTGACCCACTCAGGTGCCCCTTGTTTTTCTTTTTTTCCGGTCTGATTCCACTCTGAGAACACCTGCCCTGTTTGGGGTTAACTTTTCTTTGGGTTACATTTAAGTGACTCAGTTCTGGAAACTGACAAAAATTTGCAAAATGCCTGAGCAGCCTTTTAAACTTCTCCTTCAACCTTTGAAAAGGATTACTCCGCTGGGGGAAAATGAGCAGATGGTGCCTAAAGCAGTTGGCCAAATTTCTATAACAATGCTATTACTTGACTCTGTGTCATCGGCTGGAGCATCTGTCAGAAAAAAGAGTTACGCTTCTGTGCTTCTCTCCTTTGACAATTAATCACACCTCTCCTCCATTTCTCACTGTTCAGCATATTGTCTTTTTCAAAATCTGGTGCCAGAAGGTTTCAGTGACTCCCTGACATAATTCAAAAAAGATACTACAACAATAGCATTATTGGGAGTCCTGTGAGACAAAGAGGGACTTCACTAGGAAAGAGACTGACACTTTTTCAGTTATTTCTGACAAGAAGACTATTTAGAGTCAGTCACTTAATCTCAAGGGAATTATGATCTATGATGACATCTTAGTAAAGAAAAAAAAAAAACCCTAATATGCTATGGAAACTCTACAACCTTCTTCTCGTCCATCATTCTGACTTACTTCTAGTCAACCTATATTCAAATATGTACATGGTGAAGAAAATCTATCATTTATTCTTGCTGTGTGTCATTATTACCACATGAGATGCCCATGTCAGAGATCATATGTCCAAATGCAACAGTTATTTGTAATACTGCCTGGATCAATTAAGTCAGTGACTGTAAATGCCCATGACTATGCTTTGGCCAAAGTTAGAGAAGAAAGAACAGGAGACATGTACTAAATTGGAGCAGTCATAGTCATAACACAAGCTATTGGTCACAAATTTGTATATGTTCTGTTCAAATAGAATATTATGAGTGTTCAAGGATAGAATGAATAACCCCATTTCATAGGTAAAAACCAGGTTATGTTTTATGCCCTAGGCATCCAACAATTACTATGGCTTTCCAGATATAATCTTAATGGCTCCAAGCTCTTTAGCCAAAGTCATAAAATTTTTAATGTTTCTCTTCAACATTTGTCCCATCCAACTACGGCTTAGCCAGTGGACTCTCCCCCTACATCAGAATTAAAAACTCATGTGCTGGCCCAGGGGATGGAACAAGCCCAGAGTATGACTCAGTTTTATTTTTCTTCTTCTCTTTGCCAAATACTGTTTTTTGTTTTTGTTTTGGTTCTTGTTGTTTTATTTGTTTTTTGAGAGGGATTTGATTTTCTTGAGCTGATTTTTGAACAGGGAGGATATTTACAGGAAAAAGGAAACAAGAACAGGGACTATCCAGCATGGTCTGCTAGAAAGCCAATAGAACTGTCTTTTATTCCTTTGTTCCTTGGAAACTTTATTATACTGATATAGAACTGTATCCTCTCTTCTACAAACAGTGGAGGGTTTAGATTTCTATATAGAAGGACTAAGGGTTACAAACAGGTTGGACTTATTGGAAGTTGGAGTCTAGAGAATTTTATTTGGGGCTGTGTTTGTTTACTGTGATTAACTTGGATTATATATTACAGACAAATATAGCAAACATTCTTAGAGCTTTTAAGATTCAAGATTCAAACATATCAATTTTTATGTCAGATTATATTATTAATTGTTTTATAACTATAATCATTGTTTTTATTTAAAATGGCTTTCAGGGATAAAGACTCTAGCAGTGCTAAAGCTTCCTCAAGTTACCTTTTGGTTCATGACATCTTCCATGTTGTTCATACTTCTACCCCCACAGCTGTCTCCTCCTTCTCTGTCATTCTACTGTACTTGTACATTTCCGTTGTAGCTGTTATCATACGACATTGTAATTATTTGTTCCTGTCTCCCATTAGATCATTTCTTCTATGGCATTGCTGTATTTATTTTTATATCCGTGGCACATAGACTGTGCTCAACATCAATGATGATAAATCAGAGGTGGAAAATGAATAAACAATTTGCATCAGTCTCTTAGATGACAATGTACAAAGCTCTCCTTACCCATTCTTTAGTAAAATTGATGACAATTAAATAAACAAAACAAAGCAAAACAAAAAAGAAAAACCAGCCACTTAAAGCTTTCAGAAATGGCCCTAAGGACAGATGGCAAGCAAAGAAACATCTGTTCAAGGAAATCTAGTAAGAAAGGTGAGAGTAAGTGACATTTCAACTAGGGCTGCTTCTCCTTTCCTTTTTCCCAGCTCAGCAAGATGGAATAACTATTCCAGACCACTGCAGCCAAGAAGATAGGAACCTTTCTTACACAGTCCCTTGTCAGAGGGTTTTTTTCCTCTGGGAGAGGAGGTCTTCACTGCTTCACCTCTTGCCCCCCAGCTCCCTTTTGCTGAGGCTAAGCTCCAGCCAATTCCTGTGGAGAGGTGGGACTCCCTTCTTCCTTCTAGCCCTCGCTTATGGAGCCCTGAGAATACTGTGGTACTGATTTACTTGCCCTAACCCTTAGGTAGTGGTTCTATCCCAGGAGAGACAAGCTGAGAGAGCCTCAGTGGCTGCCCCCCTACACTGAGTGTTCAACTTCCAGAGGGAGTAGTCACACTGAGAGGCTTGCCATTTACCCCACCCTCAGTTCTAGAGTCCTGCTTCACAGATTTTTGCCTTAAAGGCAAAGTAGACTGTATAACAGATAACTCTTTATCACTTCTCAAAGGAATCAACTTCATTTGCAATGGAGCATGGATAAATTCAAATCTAAGGCCCTCTCAGGAACAGTGGATGTTGTGGTGAAAGGCAATTAAGAGATTGGTAGATTTTATGAAGATACAGCTTAGACTGTAAGCTACATTGTCACCACCCCCAGCTCCACAGTCCTGGCTAAGAGAATTTTTCTGGAGGGAGAATCAGACCATAAAAAAGATAGCTCCTAATCTCTTCTCAAAGGAACTGACTTCATTTGCAGCAGTTTAATGAAGTTTAAGCCTAAGAGCACTCAAAAGAACAGTGGAAATTGGCAAAAGGCATTTTGGAGGAGACTCTTGAATGTAATGAAGACATAGCCTAGAGAGTTGGCTGCCAAGTTTGTGGGAGATAACTAAAGAATAAGATAGCTGGGAGAAGCTTTCCTGGGATTAAAACAAATATCAGACACTGAACAAGAATCTATTTCTTCTAAGGAGCCACCATTTGATTGGATTAATTTGTATATGTCTAGGGGCATTGTTGAAAACAGTAGAGCATGGGGCACATGGGTGGCTTAGCAGGTTAAGCGAATCTTGACTTTGGTTCAGGTCATGATCTCATGGTTTGTGAGTTCCCACCCTCAGTCGGGCTCTGTGCTGACAGTGCAGAGCCTGTTTGGGATTCTATGTCTTCTCACTCTCTGCCCCTCCCCACTCGTGTTCTCTCTCTCTCTCTCTCTCTCTCTCTCTTTCTCAGAAATAAATAAACTTAAAAAATATCTCTCCATCTTTATTTTTTTTAAAGTAGCACAATCAGCTGGCAATTAATGGAGTTTAACAGTTGGATGTGTTCACTGTAAGAAAGGAAGAGAGCCTTGTAAATACTACCCTCCTAGGAGAGCTGAGCCTTCCTGAAGATAAAAAAAAAAACAGAAGCATAAATTATGTGTGGAGGCGTGTGCATGGGGAATAGATTATGTTAAAATAATCCAGCCATTCACTGAACACATTTTTAAAAATGGCAATAATATGCCCTCGAAGGGGAAAAACCAGTACCCAGAGTTTCTATAATATCATCTAATATTTTCAGTTTCCCCCAAATTAAAAGACATGCACAGAAACCAGAAAGACAAACAAACTAACACACAGCACAAAGTGTCTGTAACAGTGACCAGATATCAGATTTAACATAAACTTTTCAGCTCCAGAATTTCCATTTGGTTCTTTTTTTTTTTTAATCTCCTATTGACAGTCTTTATTTGATGGAACATTGTCATTTTATCTTCCTTAACTTCTTTAATCATGCTTTCCTATAGTTTTTTTGAACATAATTGTAATGGCTGATTTGAAGTGTTTTATATGAAATCTGATCTCTTTGATGCATGTGTTAGGCATTCTTCTCAAAATACAGAGCCAAGCGGAGGGAGGTGACCAGAACTCATAGGCATGCTGGTATTGTTGCAGGATTTTTTACCTCAATATCCAGGGTTCCTTGTCTCACTGCTTCAAAGAATGAAGAAGTGGATACAGAATAAAATGAGCAGCAGACAGAAGTTTATTAGATTATGAGATCAGAAAGTGAGAATGGTATGAAAGCTCTCTTTACAGAGAGGGAGCATTTAAAGTGAATGCCCCCGACTGTTGGCACCGGACTTTGTTTTACAGGGGTTTTGGTCTGCTCCTTCATTACCCCCTTGTTCCTTCTCAGCTTCTACCCTTATCAGCTAGGTAACTCTAAATGCCTAGTCATTTCTTTTTTATTAGCTCATTTTCATTGTCTGAGGGCTTGCCTATGTCCATACCCTTCCTTGTGGGTCATGCTTTTATGGTCTACTTGCTTTTAGTTAGATCTTTTGTTTGTTAAATTCCTGAGGGAAACCTGAGGGGAAGTAGGTGGTTTCTGTCACATTCTCAAGAAGAATTTCATGCCTGACAGTTTGCTCAAGGTCAGACCTTCCCAGAAGAAATGTTTTAAAATTTGTGTTTTTCCCTACTCTGGGACCTCAGGTGGTAACCTTCCCTCTCTGCCTACTTGAATTCTATCTTTTCCTACTATAGTATTCTGTTATTTTTTAACTATTACCATATGTTATAATTCAGTTTTGTTCCTCTCAGGAGTTAAAGACTACAATTCTATTGCAATTCCCAAGACCAAATTCACTGAAAACTATTTTCATATCGTCACTTTGTTGAGACTTTTCTGTCAACCTGTCTTCTTGGTCACCTCATAGGCTATGAAATTCTGAATTTTCTTACCACATGAACTAAATATGAGACTTCATATTAAAAATATATAAAAATGTATTTTCACAAGTGACGAAACATGGTTTTTTCCCCAGATATATTAGATGTCATCCTTCTAGGAAACTCAAGTCTAATTACTCCAAATTAAATACAGGTGGAGATTTCTATAGAATATCTTTAAAGATGAGATTTATTTTACTTAGACATACTAGGTTATGATAGTAAAGTTAGAACTAAATATATTTATTAAGTAACATCTGAGCAAATGATGGTATTTCTAGACTTAAGAGAAATATATAATTTATCTATGTGTGCGTATATCTCAGAATGTTCTTCTAGCTAATAAAAAGATCACTTGATTTCTCATATTTAATAGTAAAATAATGTTTACATTTATATGAGAGTATTCAGTCATGAAACAACAACATATTTTGTTACTTGATTTGAATAATCACCAGGATGTCCTGTTATGCTATTTTCCAGTTTATATTTGGACTATTCATTACAAAAAAAAAAATCATCCCTATCAAATAAGTGTCTTTGAGCCTCTTAAAGAAATACATTTTTATTCAAAATTATCAATGCACAGTTTTAAAATATGGTAGCACAGAGAAATAAATGTTACGATTTGTACGTTAACAGAGATTTTTACAAAGCCTGCCAGGATATTTCAGTGCTTTCTCGTGGGCATTTTTTATGCATCAGATTAATTGAATATTAAAATATTTAATATTAAGAAAATGAAACTTATTAATAAGCACACAATGGTGTGAATGGCAAAAGTCGGCATTTTTAGCTATCTATTCAATGACTTCTAACAAATGTCCATAATCATATAACCACTACTAAAAATAAGATGTGGAGTACTTTAACCTCTCCAAAAGATTTACTAGTGCCCCTTTGCATTTAGTCCTTTTACCTCACTTCCAACTCCTGTCAACTACTGATTAAATTTCTATTTCCATAGTTTTTCTTTTTCAAGAATGTTATATGAATGGAAGCATACAGGATGTAGCTTTTGTATCTGGATTCTCTCAGCTTTCACATTAAGTTTCATCTGTGTTGTTGCATCTGTGTTGTTCATTCCTTCTTCTTGCCAAGCACTCTCCCATTGTATAGGTACACCAGAGTTAATCTAGCCATTCACCAGTGGTGAGTTTGTTTTCAGTTTTGGTAATTGTAAATAAAGCTGCTATAAAAATTAATATACTGACCTTTGTGTGGACATATGTTTTCATTTATCTTGGTTTAATGGATAGATATGAAGTTGCTGGATGGTAATATAAAGAACTATCGCAACTGAACACTAAGAAAACAAACAACCCAAAAAACATTGGGCAAAAAATTTGAATAGATACTTCAGCAAAGAAGATATAAACCAGTCAAATAAGCACATTAAGAAATGCGCAGTCATTCATCATTAAAAAAAGGCACACTGAAGCTACAGTGAGGTGTACTGTGTAACCACTAGAGTGGCTGAAAAGAGTAGCCAAGTGCTAATAATACAGAACAACTGGAACTTCCATATATTGTTGGAGGGAAGGCAAAATGGTATGGTTGTTATGGAAAAACATTGTGGCAGTTTCATATAAAATTAAGTCTATACTTTCCTAATTCTCCTACAAATAGTTTAAGCAAGTGGCTCCATCTAGTGCAAATATGGAAAGAAACGCTTTATAAAATATACATTTGATTTGGAAGAACTGCAGCATACCAGTTTGCATCCTATTTATTATTTAGACATTCTTATTTTCTTTTGAGTCTTATTTCTGTATGGTAGTTTATGAGCTCAAGGTAGGAAAGTTCTGAAAAATAATCAAATATATAAAAATCTTTTGGTATGGTATTTTCTTTTTTAATAAATATTACACAAATATATTTTATTGTAAAATATGTGTAACACGAAATATACCATTCTAGCTACGTGTAAGTGTACCATTCACCTACATTAGGTACACTCATACTTTTGTGCAGCCATTGTCACTGTCCATCTCCAGAACTTTTCTTCATTCCTTAACTGAAAACTGTACCCACTAAACATTAATTCCTCACCTCCTGCTCTCCTCAACCCCTGGTTACCTCTTCCACTTTCTATTTTTATAAATTTGAAGAGCATTATTTTCTTCTTTTCCCAGATTTTTGAGATACATCAATATATAATATTGTGTAAGTTTACAGTGTGCAATGTATTGATTTGGTACACTTATGGATTATGAAATGATGACCATATTAGCATTAGCTATCATCTCCATCATGTCTATAATTACAATTTCCTTTTTGTGCCACATACTGTTAAAAGATGAAAGAGGAGAGGAAGAAGTGCTATACAATCTTCGATATATTCCAGACACTGCATAATAAAAGGAACATTGTTTTCTTGAAGGTAAAGTGATAAGTTGGAATACAATCCTGAGAAAGCAAGAAACTCTTATGCTTCTAAATAAAAACTTGTGTTTTCATTTTCAAAGTTAGTAGTATTATAAATATATAAAATGAATATATGAGGAAATGGTTATGTAGGTCTCTGATTGCTTGTTTATTTATTTATCCTTTGAATTTTGACTCAGCAATTGACATATGCCAGACACAATATGAAGCCCTGTAACAGTTGCAAAGATGAATATGAGGCATAGCTCCTATCTTCTAGAAGTTCACATATATATGGGAATGATGGTAACAGTACATAAAAATAAAATCAGCAAATAAAAACTGAAGAAAGAGATTGCATTGTACAAACAGTGGTTTATTTGTAGATATATTTGTTCTCTCAAATTAATTACCTGAAAAAATTTATTTACATAAAATTTGTGTTTCATCTCAAATGTGTAATTACAGGAGAGCTCTGTGTAAATTTAGAAGAAGGATAAAGTTTTCTTTTGCACATTATAGGAAAGATTCTTAAATTACCTTGAAACTCAATATTTTCTGTTAACGTAGTAGAACCAGTTTGAATATGAACATTTACTACAGCATGCGAGGCATTACACACTTTCAGTACTTACTATAAGAAGCCGAATATAATTTGAGGGTAAAATGTATATTTTTAAAACATTGTAGAAAAAGGCATTAAGGTATTCTAAACTAGCAATGTTAAGAGCTAGAAATACAGTTTATATCAATGTACTTCTTTGATTCAATTAACAAAACTCTATTCAATGAACAGAGAATATTAAAAAAATTTTTTAACATTTATTGTTGAAAGAGAGACACACACAGACAGACAGAGGGTGAGTGGGGGAGAGGCAGAGAGAGAGAAAGACACAGAATCTGAAGCAGGCTCCAGGCTCTGAGCTGTCAGCACAGAACCTGAAATGGGGCTCAAACTCATGAACCCATGAGATCATGACCTGAGCCAAAGTTGGACACTTAACTGACTGAGCCACCCAGGCACCCCACGAATATTTTTTTTAAATGGACAGATACATTCAATTAGACATATAAGGCAGAAACACTTAAGTGTAGAAAATAATAGGAAATTTGTTCATTTGGGACCATGTCATAGTTTTTCTTCTATGAGCTATGAAAAATTCATTTTAGAGAGTATCTTTGAAGAATGAAAGCATTGGTTATTCTCTACTCTATACCAGAAACTCTTTTAAATATTTGATAGGTTTTATAAATTGGGTTAAATACTTTCAAGAGGAAGACATACAAAATCCTTTCATATACTGGACTTGAGAGAGAAAGTCAATAACGTAAATCTTGGAAAGCCATTCTTGGGTCTGGACATACTCTTATCAGTGGCCAGCTGTTGTTTTTCTAAGACTTGCTGCACTCAGTAACTGTTTTTATTCTTAATTTAGAATGGTCATCCCAAATGGTTGGCAAGCTTTAGGTTTCTCCTGTCTCCTAGCAGCATGGGTCCCCAAAGAGCAGTACGGGCCAAGATCATGATGTCATTCCCACTGTGGCCATGAGTATTCAAGGGCTAAATTGTTTCTCATCTTGTTTAAACATATCTTGTTTCAACTATTGAATATATTGCCTGTGTTTAATTTTACACAACACTGTCAAACATATAGAGCATATTAAGAAATTGGACATTATAGGGGCACCTGGGTGGCTCAGTCAGTTAAGCGCCTGACTTTGGATCAGGTCATGATCTCGTGGGTTCATGAGTTCGAGCCCCACGTTGGGCTCTGTGTTGATAGCTCAGAACGTGGAGCCTGCTTCAGATTCTGTGTCTCTCTTGCTATCTGCCCCTCCTGTGCTTGTGTGCTCTCTCTCATTCAAAAATAAATAAACACTTTTTTAAAATTAAAAAAAGAAACTTAATATTATTATTAATTTTTAGAATATTTCTGTCCTACACCATGCCACTTTTCATAATAAATTACTTAGTACAGTTTTGATTCAACTCTTAAAATTGCTAAAGGTAAAGATGTAATTTTAAGCCTTTTAAGAGAATAATTTCTATAGAAGGAAATTTCCATTAAGCATATATTAGGCATGGTTAGCTCCAAATTTTAGGAGATTTTAGTCATAAACTTTTACCCTATTTGTGTAATAAACTTGTGTCCATTTTGTGGTAAAAAATTCTGTCTAAAAACAAGAAATGACTTCTCAGAGGCTATAGATGCACACTTTCTGTGTGGCTACCTTGGTGGTCTCTACTCTTAGAAACTGTGGCTTAGTCACAACTGTATCCTATTTCAGCTGTTCTAATGGAAAGGGGTTTGTAACCTAAAGAATTTATGTTTTGCAAATTTCTTCACTCAAAGGAAGTCAATGTACATTTCATTACAGCCCCCTTACAATATTCTGATGATGTAAGAGGTAAAACTTGCTTTCCAAAGCTTACAAATTAGGAAACTGGTATATGTTGAAGTTAAGTGGTTTAACGAAAGTTATTTAGAGGTGCAGGTCTGACGCTCTTACTTCCACTTCCTTTAACTCACTCAAACCATGCTCTTCACAAAATATAGACCCATAGAAATTCCTGTTTTTCTTCCTTAGCTCCAGAGATTGTAGTTATTTAAATTCTACAAGTTAGTGTGCAGTAAAGATGATGCCGTTGAAGGGAATGAGTTTTCTGCACGTATTTTATAGGGCAGTGTTTTGTTGACAATCAGCATGTTACTAAAGCTTTGTGTTTAAATTTATCTTGCTAAATATGACTTTTCCTTTTATTTACACCTGCTTGGTCATCAGAATCATCATCTGCTTTTTCCTGCCAGTGAGAGAGGAAGGGCATCGGGCTCAATGGGTTGAGCAGGATAATTTTTATCTAAAGAAAAGTTCTTAATTGTACGGATTTGTGTAACAGTGACAGAAACAGATAAAGAAGTTGATGGACAATTGGTAACCTCTTTGTGGTTGGAGCAAATAACCTAAACTCTGAG
Source organism: Hyaena hyaena (assembly GCF_003009895.1). Classification (NCBI taxonomy): domain Eukaryota; kingdom Metazoa; phylum Chordata; class Mammalia; order Carnivora; family Hyaenidae; genus Hyaena; species Hyaena hyaena. Next base: position 10,581 of record NW_024081610.1, read on the forward strand.
TGGTAGCTGACAGACTGAATTTCTCTGTATTGATAGGAAGAAAGTGGCTCAGCTGGCACGATGCTGTGATTCTCCAGAAGAGGGCACCATGTTTCAAAGACAGAATAAAAAATAAAAGGAACTTGGATGTATACCAAGACCAGGACAAAGTCAGGTCTCTAAGCTTCTTTTGAAAAAAGAAAGATTGGAAATTAATACCAAATTATAAATTATACATGATATATAATCTACTTCAAAGTTATTAAAGTGATATGTTGTAAGCTTTAAGATATTAAGGTTTCTTGCTATAAGTATCATTTTCTTGTTGTTTCCAAAAGCAACCAATCTAAACCAGGCAGATGAGGCAATAAGGGTGTGCAGCACTTTCTCAGCAACAGAAAAACAGATAAATGTTGCTTATGAGTGAAACCATGATGTCCACTATAGATACAGCACCAGTTTATTCAGACCCATACCTTCCAAAGTAAGACCATAGACAAACTGAGCCAATACTAACTCCTCAGGGATTCTCTAAAGAGACCACTGTCTGCTCCAGTCATTCCCTAATTTTCAGCTTGATCAGTTCTGCTTACACCATCCTATTTCTGATGCCAACATCCTAAACCCTGTAAAATTCTTTCCCAGCTCCCTACTTTTGATATATCCATTTCCCCATGGTGTGCAGTCTTCCTTGCTTTTACTGATAAAGCTACCTGTGCTGAGTATAGGTGTATTCCAAGTGATCTTTGGTGGATAAGAATTAACAAAAAGTAATTGCTACATTCCTTAAACTACACCAGGTCATATACAGTCTTTCTTTTGAAATTAGAAACTAAACAGGTTGAGACAAGAAATCATCAAAAACCCAACTGACTGAGCTACCCAGACACCCCGATTTGATTATTTTTAACCAAAATTGTCTCATTTCAGCTGAACAAGCAATTAGTTCAGCCTTACAATTGGGAAATCTCTCTTTGAAAAATAGATTAACCAGGGACTCCTCCCCTGCTTGTGCTCTCTGTCTCTCAAAATAATAAATAAACATTAAAAAATAAATTAGCCATTTGATTGAATTGGCAGGTTATTTTCAGGAAAGTAACTAACTTGTGTCTTGTATATAAGCACAATCTCAACTGTCAAAACTCCAATTCTTATTAATTCAAATGAATCAGATATATAGAGCCACAGACAGTTTTTTTCTTTTCCTTTATGTTATCTCTTTCTATTACCTATTGCTTTTCTTTTCCACAGGGATTGTGCATTTTAATTTTCCAGTGGCCCAGCAACTATTATCTGTGCAAAGAATGCAGGTTTTAGGTGGTAAGTGCCATACTAAAAAATACATTGATAAATTGAAAATATGGAAATTATAATTTCAGAAACATCTAGCTGAAATTCTCCCCATTGAAAATCACCTTAAGGGATATTAAAAGTATACATTTGTTGTGGTTTTATTTTTGCTTTCTTTTGTGATATTCTAGGCAGTCTTCCCTGTTTTTTTTCCTAGTTCATGATCCATGATGCCTATTTCAGCTTTATCTCCTCTCTTTATCACAGTTAGGCCAGATGAAATATGTCAATGAGTTCATAAGGCTTCATCTGTGTATCTCACTTTAACCTCCTACAAGTGTTCTTAGTTCCTGTTCTGCAGACTTGTGCTTTGAAAATACAAAACAGTAAAAACTTAAGCAAAAACAACCTCATCAAAAGTTATTCCTGGCTCCTGGGTGGCTCAGTTGGCTAAGCATCTGACTCTTCATTTCAGCTCAGGTCATGATCTCACTTTGTGAGACTGAGCTTCAAGTTGGGCTCTGCACTGACAGTGTGGAGTCTGCGTGGAGCCTGCATAGGATTCTCTCTCTCTCTCTCTCTCTCTCTCTCTCTGCCCCTCCCTTGCTCTCTCACTCTCTCTCAAAATAAACAAACTTAAAAAACATGCACACACACATACACACACACACACACACACACACAGGTTATTCCCCTGAGGCACAATTTGCAGTATCATGAAATATCTGAAACGCAAGAGGACTTGGTAAAATCTTGTATTATTCCTGTCTCAGTCCTAGTGACGAACATTAAGCATGCCACAAATTCACTTTGCTTGCACCAGCATTCCTTTGGCAGGCTAAAGAAGAACTGTGTTAATCTTTAGGTTCCACAGTTTGCCCAAATAATTTGTTATAAGGTACAATATTATTTGGATTAGGGCATAGTATGCAGACTACTTAAAACAACGCATACTGAACATTCAGTAAACATTCTTAATGATCTTGTTTTGAAAATAAGAGCTAGGCAGCCCCTGTTGGCCTGTTGTTTTCCTTGCCCAGGAGATACAGCCTGGCAGACTCTCTGCATTTAATCAGGAGTTGTGCTTAGCCCTCTGTCCTTTCTTCTGGGAGATAACTCACACCCCATCTCTCTACAGTGCTCACTCATGCAGAAAGGCATACCAACTACAATCAGGTAGGGACATTTAACTGTGTCAAACCTGGTTGTGAACATTGGTTCCCACCAGAAAGCCCAGGAGGGGCAACCAGCCGGCAACTTTCCTTTCATCCTTCCTCAGATTAGGCTTTAGGGAGATTAAATCCTCCCCTGCCCATGACCTAGACTCACTGCTTCCCCCTTCCTCTTCCCTGCCTGGTGTGATGTAATTCTGCCCAACCTAGTTTAAGGAGTCCATGGAGATGAAAGGACCCATATAAAAGACTGGAAGTTCTACTTGAAAGGAGATAAGTAGAAGAAGAAAGTTTTCAAGAATTCCGTATTTGTTCCACATTGTGAAGATCTGGGTAGGAAAACGTGGACAAAATCTAATGACTAAGAAGTTGTAACAGAAGATTCCGTACAACAAAAACAAATAGTAAGATAGCAGCTGGTTACTTTATGCATGTCCTAGTGCCTACTAGGGACAAAATTAAGAACAATAGCAAACTAGTTAATATATATATATTTTTCTTTATAATTTATAATAGTATTGTAGCAGTATTCTCACCCAGAGAGTCGTGACACCGAGGCTTTTTAATTTCCAGGAAGCAACTTTATTTGTGCTGGTACTGCTCAGTTGCATTTGTACCCAAAGAACTGGGCACTGAATGTCACGTGGCATAGTTTTTTTATACATTTTCTATTTCTTTGTCTCCCATATATGGAAACACACATAAACCTGCAGTCTGATTAAGTAGTCTCAGTTTACAAGGTCATGAGGGATGTTGTCATGGAGGCACATAGCCAGGTTACCTTTAAGTTTTCTCTCCCTTTTTTCTCTCTCCTTAGGGAGGGGACCCTACCACAATATGGATGTAAACTTTTCCAGCTTAGTTACTCTACACTGTTAGTAGCACATGAATTCTAAAAGTACTCAAATATAAAAATGTGGGTTTTACAGATGGAGCTCAAATATAATTAAGGACTTTGCTAGAGAATTTGGTATCTATACCGGGTTTCAGGATACAAAGGATTCATTAGTCATGAATCACTAACTTGTAAATGATAAAAGCACAAATGAAACTAGTTAAAGAAAGCAAAAACAAAAAGATTCATTGGCACACATTACTGGAGTTGAAGACACATGCTTCAGATATAAGAGCTTTCAATAATCGTATTAAAATTCTTTCTTTCTGTCTCCATTCCTGTTTCTACTTGTGAATTGGTTTTATTCCAGAAATAGGCTTTTCTCTTATGGCAGGAAAGAAGATTGTTGCCAGCCCAAATTTACATCCAGCCAGGTAGAATCTCGGTGGGAAAAGTCGTAGTATCTCTAGGTCAGTTTTAGTGAAGATTTTTATTGCTCCTGCTTGAGCCCTGTGAAATACCATGGGCCAGCTTTGGTCATATGGCCTCCCTGAAGCAAGGAAGAAGTGTTGTGGAAAGATCCCAACCAGAACACATGGAAGAAAACTCCATGCCGTCTCCACAGAAGGGAGAAGAAATAAGAGGCTGGCAAACCAACAGTGTTCCCTACCATAGTGATAGTTTTAATTGGGTGTGGTGAGAAAGATCATTTATGAACATTGATTTTTTTTTAATTTAAAAAGTTTTTAAATGTTTATTTAATTATTTTTAGAGAAAGGGAATATGCAAGTGTGCTCTTGTGCAAGTGGGGGAGGGGCAGAGAAAGGGAGAGAGAATGCCAGGCAGGGTCCTTTTTTTCTTTTTTAATTAAGGGAGGTCGCTTTACTGGCAAAACACCATAGAAAATGTGTTTTATAATTACATGTAAAATGGAAACAGGGCATAGCTTACTTATTACTGATCTTCATATTCCATCTTCTTAGGAATTTTAAGTAGTTAAAAAATAAAAACTATCTGAATGTGACTAATTACTTTTGCAAATTTTATAGGTAAATGGTATTGAAGGAAAAGTATGCTAATTTCAATTAGCTGACGTGAGTGGCAGAAACATATAAATAAAGTTGTCATAATATAGAAGGTTAATAAGTCTGATTGCGGTTACAATATACTCATGTTCAACATACAAAGGAATATGCTGCCACGCAACTGATGATACCAGTCAGGGTGCATCAGATTAAGGTAACTCCTCAGAACAGCAATTCTTAAAATTTGCAGGGGCACTGGGTGGCTCAGTCAGTTAAGCATCTGACTTCGGTCAGGTCATGATCTTAAAGTTTCTTTTGAGACCCACATCCGGCTCCGTGCTCAGTGCAGACCCTGCTTAGTATTCTTGCTCTCTCCTCTCTCTCTGCCCCTCCTCTGCTCACACTTTTTCCCTCTCAAATTAAATAAACTTTAAAATTTGCATCAATAATTATTAAAAATTAAATTATTAAAAATTAAATAATGTTTAATAATTATTAAAAACAGATTTTTAAAGCCTGTGCTTTTATTTGTATGTAGATAGATTTGAAATATCTTTGAGGCATAGATGGCTTGACTTTAATTATGTAATATTTACATAATTAAATTGATTATACCTTATCGGAGAAGATTTTATACCTAGGTCTATACAACATATTGTGTTACCATTTCATGTTCTTAAGATTCTCAGTAGCTGTTACCAATCCTCGACTGTTGAAGAAGGTGATTTCTAGCAATGTTATCTAGATGTTAATAATTATAATAAATTCAGGGCCATCTTTGCACAAAGTTTGCTGATATTAATTTCAACGACATATGTATATGTATGTATATATATTAGTGAACTGGAGGGGTATAAATACTAAGATTCACCAGAAATTTTTAAAATAATAGTAAAAAATGTAACTTATTCTTTAAGTCTAGGAAGAACATTCTTCCTCCTTTGGATAACTAATCCTAATTTGAAAATTAATTTGTGAGTTAAGAGAAAAAGTGAAGTATAGTTACCACCCGTCCCTTTACAAAATTATTACAAACATTGTGTAATGCACAGAATTGTTGAATCACTGTGTCATGCACCTGAAACTAACATAACAGTGTATGTCAACTAAACTTCAATTTAAAAAAAGAGAGAAAGTGACAGAAAGGAAAGCTTGCCTCCTTTTTATTCTCCTCAGCCCATGAAAAAAATTAAAAAGTGAAAATTGACAGCTGTATAACTTCATATTTTGTTTCTCTTTTGATGTAGATTTTAAAAGTCATCTAGAATTTCTCATTTTTAATAAATACTAGTTCTATTAAAGTGTATATATTTCCTAATGAAGACATTTTCAGATACATAAATGTGCTTTTGTAGTCACATGAACTTTTAAAATTATTTTATTTTGGTGATGTTTCTAGATCCCTATAACTTAATATTGGAATCATATTTCTTAAATATTCATGATTAACCTAATGAACTAGAAATTAATTTTCCAAATAACTTCAGGAGATATTATCGAATTACTCTGGTTCCTCCATAGCTACAAAAAAAGGAAAAGGAAAATTTAAAAAAGTATATTCCATATACTTTTCAATATTAATGTTGCTAATGTAGCTGAATTCCAAAAATTATTTAAAGATTATATAAAATATATATAATTAGATTATCAACTAATTACAATAAATCTTTTTAATCAATAAGTTGCATTAAATTATTAAGTTACATGAATATTGTGTTCATTCAGCAAATATTTATTGGACACCTATGTTGTGATAGGTGCTGTTGATGTCCTGGGATTATAGTGATGAGAATCTGTTGTTGTGATCTTACTTTTCCAGATGACAGATAAATGATAAGAAACTTTCAAATAATGATAAATGCTATGTAGACAATAAAATTGAATAATGGCATAGTGTGTGCTCATGTTTGAACCTCAGATCCTAGGTTTAGAAAATGAGATCTTTGAATAGGATAGTTAGTCAGTAAAGGTCTTTCTGAAGCATTAACACCATCAAGAATCACTTAATTTACATTTTTCATTAATATTTAGGAAGGCACAATATCTATATCCAAAAAGGAAATCAGAAACGTAATTAAAGATTTATTATTGAAAAATCAGCAGGCCTAGACTAGATGGTTATAAGGCTCAATTCTGTTTATAGTGAAAAATGACTCTACTGACAGCTAGTTTGTAATAATAGAACTGAGAATTGAAACAAAAACCACAACTTCTCAAAGGTTACTGCACCATGCCTTGAAAAACAGATAAATGTTGCTTATGAGTGAAACCATGATGTCCACTATAGATACAGCACCAGTTTATTCAGACCCATACCTTCCGAAGTAAGACCATAGACAAACTGAGCCAATACTAACTCCTCAGGGATTCTCTAAAGAGACCACTGTCTGCTCCAGTCATTCCCTAATTTTCAGCTTGATCAGTTCTGCTTACACCATCCTATTTCTGATGCCAACATCCTAAACCCTGTAAAATTCTTTCCCAGCTCCCTACTTTTGATATATCCATTTCCCCATGGTGTGCAGTCTTCCTTGCTTTTACTGATAAAGCTACCTGTGCTGAGTATAGGTGTATTCCAAGTGATCTTTGGTGGATAAGAATTAACAAAAAGTAATTGCTACATTCCTTAAACTACACCAGGTCATATACAGCCTTTCTTTTGAAATTAGAAACTAAATAGGTTGAGACAAGAAATCATCAAAATCCTAGAGGACAACACTGTCAGCAACCTTTTGACCTCAGCTGTAGCAACGTCTTACTAGACACGTTGCCAGAGGCAAGAGAAACAAAACAAACACGACTGTTAGGACTTCATCAAGATAAAAAGCTTCTGCACAGCAAAGTAAACAACCAACAAAATTAAAAGGCAGCCAATGGAATGGAAGCAAATATTTGCAAAGGACATATTTGATAAAAGGTTAGTATCCAAAATCTGTAAAGAACTTATCAAACTCAACACCAAAAAGACAAATAATCCAGTGAAGAAATGGCAGAAAGAATGGGTAGGTATATTTCCAAAGAACACATCCAGATGGCTAACAAACAAATGAAAAGATACTCAACATCACTTATTATCAGGAAAATATAAATCAAAACCGCAGTGAGGCACTACCTTACACCTCTCTGAATGGTTACAATTAACAATACAAGAAATAAGATTTGGCAGGGATATGGAGAAAGGGGAACCCTCATGCACTATGATGGGAATGCAAATTGGTGCAGCCACTCTAGAAAACAGTATGGAGGTTGCTCAAAAAATTAAAAATAGAGGTACCCTACAATCTCACAATTGCACTACTAGATATTTACCCAAAGGATACAAAAATACAGATTTGAATGGGCTACATGTATCCTTATGTTTATAGCACCATTATCAACAATTGCCAAATTATGAAAAGAGCCCAAATATCCATCGACTGTTGAGTGGATAAAGAAGATGTGGTATATATATGCAATGGGCTATTACTCAGCCATCAGAGGGAATGAAATCTTGCCATTTTCAGTGATATGGATAGAGCTGGAACACATTATGCTAAATGAAATAAGTCAGGCAGAAAAAGAGAAATAGCATATGATTTCTCTCATATGTGGAATTCAAGAAACAAAACAGATGAACATATGGGAAGAGGAAAGAAAGAGAAAGGGAAGCAAACTATAAGAGACTCTTTATGTAGAAAACAAACTGAGGGGTGATGGAGAAGGGCGTGGGGGATGGTCTAAGTGGGGGGTGGGCATTAAGGAGGGTATTTGTTGTGTTGAGCACTGAGTATTATATGTAAGTAATGAGTCACTATATTTTATTCCTGAAAACAGTATTATACTATATGTTAACTAATTAGAATTTAAATAAAAATTTGAATAAAAAAGAAATACTTCAATAAGAAAAAAATTAAATAGGTTGAAAGCAGTTAGAATATCTAAAAGAGCTTCTATTTATTAAACAGCTCCCTGAAGGAATTAGCAAGAATATACTTTTTCATTTCAGTTTTCTGAAAAAATAAACAAATATACATGATAACAGAAATACTGACTTACCCTAATGTATTTGAAATGTTCCAAGATTTTGCAGAAATGACATTAAACTTTGCTTTGTGAAACCCAGGTATTTGAAACTAAGTATTTCCTCTTTATCATGACCTTTGTATTTAGGAGACTTATCCCTCCCTATTATCCAATTTATTCTGAGGAATACCATCTGACTGCTCTAGTGGCATTGTAAATTGGTACAATGCTTGTTTGGTGAGCAAAGAAAACTTGGAAGCAGTTCTATCTCATGAGTTAGGTGGGCAAATCCCCTCTGTGACCAATGCCAAGATATTAGCAAGTGTGTTGCACAGAAGAGCAAAGAGGGCAGGAACGCTGCAGAGTGTATAGCTCCTGATATCTACTTTGGGAGTAAGGCTGAGTCATTCAAGAATGTTATTTTTCACAGAGAAGCAAAGCCATCCAAAGGTATGTGAAATGTGTAGTTCCTATAACATGCTTTAGGAGGAAGGTTCTCAACCTTGACTGCACAGTAGCCATATCTGGGAGCTTTAAAAATTCCTGATGCCCATATCACACTCCACACCAATTAAATCACCATCTCTAAGGACCGGGCCCAGGCATTTATTAACATTCCCTAGAGAATTATCGTGTGTGGTCACAGTTGAGAACTACTGCTTTAGAAATAAACTGAGCTATATGCAGTAGTGTGTCATTTAGAAAAACAATAGAATATTCCAGAATGGGCAGACATACAAATACAACATCCCCTATACTCAAGCAGCATCTTACAACTTAAAAAAAATTTTTTTTAATGTTTTATTTATTTCTGAAAGAGAGAGTCAGCATAAGAAGGGGAGGATCAGAGAGAGAAGGAGATACAGAATCCAAAGCAGGTTCCAAGCTCTGAGCTAGCTGTCAGTACAGAGCCTGACATGGGGCTCAAATCCACGAGTGTGAGATCATGACCTGAGCCAAAGTTGGACCCTTAACTGACAGAGCCACCCAAGTGCCTCTTACAGCTTTTTATTGAAAAAGGTATTTCTGTATAGTTGTGTTAATGGTTACATGAACACATTTGAAACCATCCTATTAATTAAGATTATGTTTAATGCTTCATCAGTTCTACGTTTGCCCACATTTCTCTGCCATAAATACTTGGTTTATTCTGAGCTTGAAAGTTTGTGAAATTTCTAACATATGTAACATCTACACTGATTAAGCATGTTGAATAGTCAGTATTTATTTTTAATTTTTTAATCTGAGTATAAATGACAAACTATGTTACATCAATTTCAGGTGTACAACTTAGTGATATGACAATTTATACATTATGCTGTATTCATCACAAGTGTAGTTACCATCTGTCCTGTTACATTGCTATTATGATACCATTGGCTGTATTTCTTATTCTGTGACTTTTATTCCTGTGACTTATCCCTTCCATAATCAGAAGGCTTTTTTCCCTTTACCCATATCCCTTTCTCCCAATTTGCCAAACCTCACACAGCCCTCCCCTCTGGCAACTGTCAGTTTGTTCTCTGTATTTAAAGCTGTAATTCTGCTTTTTGTGTCTTTATTCATTCCTTTTTTTTAAGATTCCACTTATGGGTGAAATTATATGGTGTTTTCCTTTCTCAGTCTGACTTATTTCACTTAGTATAATACACTCTAGGTTCATGCATGTTGTCTCAAATGGCATGATCCCATTTTTTTTTATGGCTGCATAATATTTCAGTGTGTGGTGTGTGTGTGTGTGTGTGTGTGTGTGTGTGTTGCATTTTTCCATATCTATTCATCTATAGATAGACACTTAGGTTGCCCATAACTTGGCTGTTGTAAATAATGCTGCAATAAACATAGGGGTACATGTTACTTTTGAAGCAGTGTTTTCTGTTCCTTTGGGTAAATACTGGAATTTTTGGATCATATGGTATTTCTGTTTTTAATTTTTGAAGAACCTCAATACTATTTTTCAGAGTGGCTATATCAGTTTATATTTCTACCAACAGTATATGAGTATTCCTTTTTCTCTACATAATAATATGTATTTATTAAAGAACAGAATTTCTGATTAATTTGACAGGATTTTCAGCTTATTAGAATGATCTTCTTAGGGTTATCACTGGGTTATTTTTCATTAGAACTTGTGTTAAGTTTTTAGCCAACTATCACTAGTAATTTAGTGATATCTGTAAGTATCCATTCGGTTAATTGCCTCGGTTTTTGTCTTAGACCTGTTTGAATTCTAGCTAGCTAAACTGTGTATAAATTATGTCCTTTTTTGGTCTTCTTTTCTTTATATCTGTAAAATTTGTATATGTGTGCCTAATTCATAGTATAAGATTAAATGACAAAGCACATGAAATGTGCCTGACAAATAATTAGCACAAGTATAGCTATTATAATTTAATTTTAGTAATATTATGTACATTGCTATAATCAGGGGTAACTAAAGGCTCTCTTTTCTTTTTTTTTTATTTATTTAATTTTTTTTTACAAATAGTTTATTGTCAAATTAGTTTCCACATAACACTCAGTGCTCATCCCCAAAGTGCCCTCCTCCATGCCCATCCCCCCCTCCCCCCCACATCCATCAGTCCTCAGTTTTTGTCAGCATTCAAGAGTCTCTCATGGTTTGTAAAGGCTCTCTTTTCTAAAGGACTGAATATTATATGTTTTGAGTACCTAGAATATATCAAACTTCGGGCCAGGAGACTTATATAGATTTCTGATTTAATCCTCTTTGTGTGAAGTAGATCTTATCGTCCCAGCTTTATAAATGGAACACTGATGGCAAGGGAGATTAATAATGCATACTAACTTTATTCCAGTGAGCACTTTTTAAAATTTATTTTATTTTATTATTTTTTTTTTGAGGGAAGGAGAGAGAGTGCTAGCACAAGTTGGGGGTGGGTGGAGGAGAGGGAGGGAGGGAGGAAGAGAGAGAGAGAGAGAGAGGGGGAGGGAGAGAGAGAGAATCTTAAGGAAGATCCATGGCCAGCATAGAACCCAACACAGGGCTTGATCTCACAACCATGAGATCATGACCTGAGCCGAAATCAAGAGAGTCAGAAACTCAACCAACTGGGCCACCCAGGAGCCCCTTCCAGTGAGCACCTTAATAATGAATCCCCACAAACCCTTGCCTTCATAATAACTGAAACAGTAGAAAATAGTCAGTATTGTGTTCTGTGGAATATTTCTTCCTCCTCCTGAAGACAGAGGAGAAAGTGATGTGGAGATGTTCTGAATTCAGAAAAAGGGTCCAAAACATACCATAGACTGACCCGAAGTAAGTAATGCTGTGTTGGCCAGAATGAACTAATCAAAGAAATAGTTTGATTTCTAACTTTAGTAAACTTTTTCCCTAAGAAAAGTAACCCGAATAGACCAATTGGATCTTAAATGAGTAAAGAGAAATAACAGTCCCTTTGTTCCCTGGCTCCATTTCCCTCTTTCTACTCTGTCTGCTCTAGTGGAGATGTATCACAAGCAGGCTTATTTTATTAACAGGTTCTGGAAAATTGAATACATGCAGAAGAAGCACTTGAGTCTAGACTGTGAGTCTACAGGTGGTGGAAAAGGTATAGATAATATTTGCTTGATCTAATTATGCTTTGAGGCCCTACTTGTATGCCCATAGAGTATTTTCTGTAAAAACAAAATAAAGCATTAATATGGAAATGCAGTAGAGACTGGTTTTTGCCTAAGAGGCCCATGAACATAGTATTCTATCCCATCTATCCTGAGTAAGAATATCCAGATGGTGAAATTCATTCTCCTGTGACCAGAACTGACTACTTTCTACCAATTATGTCTTTTGTTTTGTCTATTACACGTAAAATAATAAAGCCCCCCTTTTTAAAATTAGTGCCTGATATTAAGAGTTCTTAATTTAGTTGAAACTTGATCTTCTGTAATTCTTCAGTTAATCCACATCTTAATCTGAAATCTTCTAAAAAGCATAGTCTGAATAAAAGATTGGTGTGCCAGTGGTTATTTGGGAGGCAGACATGATAGCAGTAAGGGCAAGATCAAATAGGGAGGCAGGAGAAACTAAGACCAAGGGACAAGGGAAGTTACTGAGATGGTCACAAGCTATAGGTCACAAGCGCTCCTTCAGAGGAGGTATAGAATCTCTCAAAACTGTCTACCTGAGGATGCACACAACAGAGCATTTGCCCTTCGCTCTCATACTACACTGATTAAGGGTTATCCAGTGTTATTACTCCCCATCTGCACTGTGTGTGTGCTGGATGGAATCCTGAAGGACTCTCAGAGCACAGATTTAGAAGGCCCTGGGGCAGTTGCTTGAGGCAAGATGTTATCAACACCAAGTAAGTCAAAGAAACCCCTTAACAGATCTGATTCCAGAGCCAAGGCTGGAATCTGACGGGAGGCCCGAGGAAATGAGCATGGGCATCTGGGTTAGGCAAACATTTTTAGGACAGTTCAATCTGGATTTGAATCTGGACTCCATAACTTGCTTTGAGAGTCATTTTGGACCCAGTATTTATCATTATTATGTCTCAATTTATTCATTGTAAAATGGAAATAGTATGTGCTTCGTAGTTGTTAGTATCACTATAGGAAGTGCCTGATGAATATTGCCTGGAAGATCCTAAGTCATATAGAAGAGGTAGGTTTGTAATCACATCACATATGTTTAAAAAGGCTAATCAAAATTATTTCTGTTGAACCACACAGCAGTCTTTGCTTTGAGTAGGGCAAACATATTTATTTCATAAGGGCCTTGAGACACACAGAGATTATATGATTTTAACTAAACTCTCTCATAAGGAATAATGCTGGTTTTCTGCCTGTTTTTCTAAGTGTTTATTTTTTTTATTTTTAGTAAATATTATAACTACTAAGCTGGTCTGCAATTTGTAGATTATAATTTCCTCAAATATAATTTATGGATCAAGGCTTAATTGTAGTGAACTAATATCTGTTTACTTACTAACCTAGGTGAATAGCTCATTCCCTGTCATTGATTTTACTGTTGAGAATTGGACAGGGTTGTGCCAAGTCATTTTCCCATGTCAGAGTTCGCTATGGAAGAACCAGTGTAATTACCTCCACTGACTTCTAGCTCTTAATTGAATTAGTGATTCCTGTAGTCTGCCTTAAATTAAGTTCTTAGGAAGCAATTTAGTTGTCAACTGATTCAGATTAAGTATGCACATTTGGATGTTAATTTTTCGCACACCTCAGTATCTGAAAAAAAATATACAAAATAGCTTATAATTATGACTCAGAAACATATTTATATAAGCTTCATTAATCCAAAATTCACTATTTGATAAAAATGTTGATGACTACATTAATTTTATGAAGATTATTTTTTGCATTTATTTATTTAATAAAATGTATATTGCAGTTCTATACCACAGCTTACTAAGTAGCATCATATTCTTTTCAAACACTTGTGTGACATTTATTACATGTCCAGCCCTGCTCTAAGCCTCTTACGTGTACTAAGCCTATTTAATCTTTGTAATAGCCTTATGAGATAGGAACAATTATTATACCCATGTTATAAATGAGGAAACTGAGGCACAAAGAGGTTAAGTGACTTAGTGAAGGTCACATAGCTAGTAAGTGGCAAAACATTGTGGTAGAGCTTTAAAGTCTGTGCCCTTAATTACCTTGCCTATCTCCTCATGTGATTCCTGAAAGAAAAAAAAAAATCAGAGTAAGATTCTTAGTGAGGTCACTAAACACAGGTGATTCTAATTAGGGATGGGGATTTTTGTTTGTTGGAATCTCTCAAGACCCTTTTAAGTAAGCATACATAAGAACTGTTTATTGAAACGTTTAACAAGATACATGAAAAGGATGCAATATGCAGAGATGTCTGTGTTTGTTTTATTTTGTCTATTTGGTTTTCCTGATCAAAATTTGCATACTCTAGATCATCTCTGTTGTCTTTGGGTTGCTAGGATCAGAAGTTCAATTAAATTGATTTAATGCGAAAATGAAATGTATTGGCATGTATAAGTGATAATCCAGATGGTTAGTGCTAGTTTAGGACTTGATCCTATGCAGGACACCTTTTTGTTTTTCTTCTTCTATCTCTTGGCTCTGCTATTCTCTAGTCTCCCTTCAGGCAGGTTTTCTACATGTGGTGTCCATGTTGACCCTGGAGAGACAAGGATGATATAAACAGAAGGAGAGCTCCCATCATTGAGAGTTCATATTAATTGCCAGAGAAGAGCTGATTGGCTCTGCTTGGATCAAGTGTCTGTTTCTGGAACAATCATTAATTCCAGAGGCATGTGGTGCTTGACTGGCCAACCTGGGTTGGCTGGGATGGACACCTATTTTGGAAATAGGTGAATGTGCAATTTCCCAAAGAAAAAGAATATTCAGTTACCAGTGGAGGAAAGGTAATCTCTGTCACTGATAACTCACAGTCTCTTGATAATCCAAAATCTTCAAGTCCTTTCAAGATATTTTGTGACAATGACAATTGTAATAGACATTGCTGGACCCTGTTTTCTTATTTCCCGAGAAAGCAGGATAGTGCTCATTATTCATCATCTTCATTAAAGGGACAAAATAAAATCTTTTTAAAAGTTATTTATGGGGCGCCTGGGTGGCTTAGTCGGTTAAGCATCCGACTTTCGCTTAGGTCATGATCTCGCGGTTCGTGGGTTCGGGCCCCATGTCGGGCTCTGTGCTGACTGCCAGCTCAGAGCCTGGAGCCTGTTTCAGTCTGTGACTCCCTCTCTCTCTGACCCTACCCTGCTCACGCTGTCTCTCTCTCTCTCCCAGAAATAAATAAAACATTAAAAAAAAAAAGTTATTTATAATGGGTCTTAAGTGCTTCAGGTGATCAGTAAAAGTAAGCTATTTAAAGTTAAAATACTATAACCTTTTTGCCACATATATAATGCCATATATATAAAACATGCCTAAAGATATGTGAGCTCACCCCTTCTTCTCCATGTTCATTTTTTTTCGCCATTTCTTTAGATTCACTTTCATTCTAGCCTTGGAAAAGTGTTGGAATTTCCCCAACTGTGCTCTCATATTATGCTTTGGCATGCATTTATGTGCTGCTCTCTCTTACTGCAATGTCAGTCCTTGTCTGCCAAACATACTCTTAAATCCAAGGAAATTTACCTGGTTCCAAGCCCATACAGCCTCACACTGACCTAACTCCTTTTCTTGTTCCCTTCCCCACTGGTCCAGCAATAGCTTTTTATTTTTATTATTTTAAAAAAATTTTTAAATTTATTTCTGAGAGAGAGAGAGAGACAGCGCGAGCAGGGGAGGATCAGAGAGGGAAACACAGAATCTGAAGCAGGCCCCAGGCTCTGCACTAGCTGTCAGCATGGAGCCTGATGTGGGGCTCAACCCCATGAACTGTGAGATCGTGACCTGAGCCGAAGTTGGATGCTCAGCCGACTGAGCCACCCAGGTGCTCCACAGCAATAGCTTTTTAGACCGAGGAGAATGTATGTCTCAATACAGCAACCTACCTATGAGAAAGGCAGTATTGTTATCCTTATATGAAGAAACCAAGGCCCTGAAACATTACATGGAGCTGATAAATGATGGAGTCAAGATACAAATTCAGGTAGATGAATGTCCAAATCCATGTTTTTAATCACTATATTCCCTCTCATTCAAGAATGCTTATTGAATGAATAGATTAATGCTTATTAAAAACCAGCCCTAATACTATGCCATGATGAACTAGAAAAAATAAAGAGTAAAAAATTTTTTTAAAAAGGAAGAAAAACAAAACTGCTGTTAGGGTCACTTAAAAAGGAGACAGAGAAGTGAACCCTTCCACATTTTGTGAATGCAATGTTGACTGATCAGAGCTTTTAGAATAATGTGAGGTATTTTTGTAGAGCAAGGTATGTTTCTGAGAGAATATTTTGATCATTTAGAACCAAAACATTTGATTTAACACACACACACACACACACACACACACACACAACCACCTTTCTAGCATAAACTATAAATTCAATGTATACATTTACCATTTAATTTTTTCTTGAGGCAAGAGTTAAGCTTATGGTAACATGCATGCATTTATTTTTTCCTTTCACAGATTGTCACTTAATGTTTGTCTTTTGACATTTCAAGAGCAAGACCTTCTGATAGTGCTGCTGAATCAGGGACTGCTTTGGTTGAAAATTCAGCTGTGTTTAGTGAGGTGTGATACATAGCTAGCTGCTAAAAACTGTCAGCATGTGGGTACTTTTGCCTGAATAACACTGACTTTAAAAGCAAACACTTCAGATGGATTGGATAATAATAAGACAGGGAATGGAGGTAAAGAAGAGTTAATTCATGCAAAACAAAACAAAATCTACAAAACCAAACGATTCTTAAAAACGATCTTGCCAAAAAATTATTGTTTTAGACAGAAACTAGCAGAATGGTCACCATATTCCATATCCAGGAGAACTTTCTCAGAAGCCTACTTAACAAATATCTTTAATGGAATTCCAAATTTAATCTTTTATTTAAAAGATCATTATTCATTATAATTTATTGTTCTCTCCTTAGATGATACTAAGTGTTCCTATTTTTCTCTGAATTCTTCCAATTACCTGATGAATCTTTGACTGTCAATTGGATTCTATTATTCACTACCAAGAATTACCTCATTGCCTTTCCTTTATTCTTCAAATTAATGACTATTTTTGACTTTTCATATTATTTATTTGGGGATCAATTGCAAATAAATAGTCACAGAAAAATAATTTAACTTTATCTTACATTAGGTACTTTTTGGGGGCTTCTGGGTAGCTCATTTGGTTGAGCATCTGACTCTTGATTTCGGCTCAGGTTATGGTCTCATGATTCATGAGGTCAGTCTCTGCATTGGGTTCCATGCTGACAGTGTGGAGCCTGCTTGGAATTCTCTCTCTCTCTCTCTCTCTCTGTCTCCCTCCTGGCCCAAACCATGCACTCTCTCTCTCTCTCTCTCTCTCAAAACAAATAAATAAATTTAAAATTTTTTAAAAATTAGGTATGTTTTCCATCATCTTTATAAAATACTTAACATCAAGTCTTTAGAATCATGCTTCTAAGTCCTTATCATGTTAAAATTCCTCACCATTTCACATCAGATACGCAGTAATGAGAAAGACCCATGGATATTTGTCTCCTAACCCTTGGGGCTCTTTTCTCCAATGTTTCCCCTATTATTTTGGCTAATTCACCCCACTGAAAAAATAAACCAGTACTGGCTTTAACCATTCAATTTTATGGCCTCAAAATTTATATGTTGAAGTCCTAATCTTTGGTGTCTCAGAATGTAACTTTAGAGGGAACAGAGTCATTGTGGATGTAATTAGTTCAGATGAGGTCATATTGAAGTATGGTGCCCCTAATCTAATATGATTGGAATCCTTATAAAAATGGGAAATTTAGACAGACATGGACAAAAGAACAATGCCATGTGAAAATGAAGGTAGAGATTGGGTTGAAGCATCTACAAGTCAGAAAAGACCAAAGATTGCTAACAAACCATCAGAAGCTAGGGGAGAGTGATGGGATAGATTATTTTCCACAGTATTTAGAAGGAACCCAAGTCTGCTGACACATTGATCTTGGATTCCTAGTCTCCAGAACAGTGCAACAATAAATCTCTGTTGCTTAAGACACCCAATTTGTGGTCCTTTGTTACACCAGTCCTAGAAAACTGACACATATCCACACAGACTTTTGGAAGACCTGATCTTAATGAGCACTGACCCATGGTGGGAATCTTAAAGTCTTCTCCAACCTGAGCTCATTTCAACCACCCTGAGTTCAGTAGAAATATTTGGTGATTTCCCCAAATTCAGCAGAGCCTGAATCTAGAACCCAATAGCCAGATAGAATATCACTAATTTAAAATGGTATTTTTAATGCTAGGATTTTAGGGCTTAAGCAGTTCTTCAGACGCAATCTGTTAATATTAGTTATATGCCTCTCCTGAACCCCCAACCAAGTTTCCTTCGCTCTCAGCTCTCGTAAACATCAGTTTGTCACAATTCTGCCCACCATCTTCCTTTCCTGGCTATTATTTCCTGGACTAACTAAACCTTGCCTTAATCATAGCGTCCTTCTTATCTTTATAGTGAGAGATGTAGCCTGGTTCTTGTGATCTACACATGAACAAGAATACACATAGTAGAGAATGGACAAGGCGGGAGAGTGGAACTCCTTTTTTTCCTTTCACAAAAGAAGAATGATTACCTACACATGGGTTCATGTGTGATGTATCCTATGTGTCCAACTTAAATAACATGAATAAGAAGTACACTGTCTCTGGAATAATGGCACCTTACATATACTGAGTTCCAACTTTTTGTGTTACATACTGCATAAGGTGCTTTGCCTATGAATTTCGAGTTGATCCTAATAATGATCATTTTCATCATTAGCTGAATGCCTATTGTGTGTTTGCACTGTAGTAAGTTTTAATACACTTAATTTTAATTCATACCCAGTACAGAATTAGGCATTGTTCTTCACATTTTACAGATATGGAAATTGAGATTCAGACATGTTAAGTGTTTAAATTGGCGGGGCAGGAATTTTGAATGACAAGATTAATGCTGTAACAATCTAGGAAAACAAAAGAAATTCAATAAATAAAAGTTTCTATTTACATTGTCTGTAGTCAAAGAAATATATTGCCCTATTAGACATGTTAGAGACCAACAGTATCTCAAATCTGACATAAGGAGTGTGATCCTTTCTATATGTAACTCACTAAACTTTTAACTGCAGTTTCCCACTTCAGACTCAAAACGTTTCTCTCTTTTCCAACTTCTCTCTCTCCCTCCCTCTATCCACACATGGGCATGACCTGAATCATCATGACAACAACAGGCAGAATGTACAAGAAATATCCTCTGCTCTGTGGATCACACCACTGCTGTACATTTCCCCCCCATTATTTCAAACAAGTGGGTCTTTACTGGAACTCTGAGAACTGATTACTCACAAAATTTTGCAATAGCCTGTTGAATCACTATTGCAATGCAATTGGCTGTGGCTAAATCTACTATTCTCAAGACTATAGAGAATGGAGTTTCCTGAAGCTCAAGATTAATATTACTTGCAGTAAGATTTCCCCAGAGGTGCTGTTTCACTACGGAAATATCCCAGATTTATGGCATGGTTTCAGGCAAAGTGCTGGTTTCTTTCTATCAACACCCTCTTAAAAATTCATGAATCAAAATACAGATTCAGAAATTAATGGAAGCATGAACCTGAAGATCACAATTCCAAAAGCCAGCTTGTCTTTTATTGCCATGGAGAAAAAGATACTCTCAATGGGAACTTAGTTTAATTAACTACTCAAATATTCTTAGAATAGAATTCTAGGGATTATTGACACTTTTTAAAATGGATTCTTTCTGAAGTAGCTGATAAAAAATTTTGTTGGGGGATTATTAATTAAAGTAATAAATTAGAGCTGATAAAATGTAAGTAAAATGGTTATTCCTTATGTGAGAGAAATAAACGACAAAGAGCTGATCCATTCCTTTTCTTGTGTGCAAAAGAGAAAAAAATCTTCCAAGATCTGCAATAATATTGATTCAGGGATTCCTATCTCCCAAAGACACTAATTGCAACTTTTTAAAATTTCTGCTCTTGCTCACCCTGTCTCTCTCTCTCTCTCTCTCACAGAAATAAATAAAACATTAAAATTTCTGCTCTTGAGATAGTAGGACAAACGAGATTTTAGAGCAAGAACTGGAAAAGAGAAATGCAGATTTGTGTTTATGTTTTTCTTCCTCACTGCTTCTTCCTGCCAGGAAGATTTTAGCAAGTAGATAAACTGTAGGATCTAAAAATTATTACCAAGTGGTAATGCTAGATAAACAGAAAATTAAGACAAATGACATAATTCTTCTATTGGTTATAAGTTTCTATGAATTAAATAAATAAAATACATGGTATTAGACATTGAGAACAAATAATCTTTGCGATCATAAGTAATTTCCTTTTTTCTCACTTAACATTTATTTTTCTTTCCTTATTGTTTTTTCTGCTGTGGAACATCAGAACAAAATGATGTGTGTATGTTTTTATTTGAATTTACAGTATGTATAAGTGGTATACAGGAAAGTGCCTAAGAATGTGGGCTTTAGAAACAACTTGGATATGATTTCTGGTTGTGCCAGTTCTGAGTTTATAACATTGGACAAGTGATATTACATTACATCTCTTTCTCCAAATATTCATCTGTACAAAATGGATTAGTAATAGCTACTTCAAGGTGTTGTGCTGAGGGTAAAATGAGTTAATATGGTGGCCTACACCTGGTACATGAACACTTTAAAGGCAGCTTTAAGGGAATCCTTTTCTAGATCCTGAACTCCATATGCATTTTTCCTGAGAACTTGCAGCTGGAGAAGGGATCATTCCCGAGAGGTCATGCTTGTTTGCCTCTCTGTTTTCACACCTACTCTTTCCAACACTTTAAAATAAGATACACCTCTTACCCATGCACTATTAACTCTGCTGCTTTCACTTAATGTCGAAATTCTCCAGGGCCAAGTAAAGCGACTATCTGAAATAGGGTTGTTGGCGTTGGGATGGTGAGTGACACTAATGAGTAAAATTGTGGTTTTGTTGTTGTTGTTGTTTTGCAGTTTTGGTTCTTTCTAATTCTCTACTTTCAACAAAATTCAAGGAGAACTTACTTGAGTTCTCAGCTGATAGATCATTAGAAAAAAATTAAGAATGATAAGAACAGAGGATTCTGCCATTTCTTTCTACCTCTGTGTGTAACAAGTTTTTTAGCCTTTTATATGTCCCTAGTTACCATTTAAAAATTGCATTGTATATAGGGCACCTAGGTGGCTCAGTTGGTCAAGTGTCAGACTTTAGCTCGGGTCACGATCTCATGGTTCATGAGTTTGAGCCCCACGTCAGGCTCTGTGCTGTCAGCGAGGAGCCTGCTTGGGATTCTCCATCTACCTCTTTATCTGCCCCGACCCCGCCTTTCTCAAAATAAATAAACTTAAAAAATTGTTTTGTATACATATTTACATGATATATATGTATTTTGTTGTTTGTTTGTTTTTGTTTTTGTGTTGGGGATGGTAGATATCAAATTACTTTATCACCTAGCCTCGGAAGGCAGGTGTTACTCTGGCTGTATTCACAGGCCCACCCATTATCAAGGGGAAGACACATAACATGCCCACCTCCTGGTGGAGAGCTGCCAATTTCACACTGTGATAGGCTTTGTTGAATATATTATTGAAATAATCATTGAAAAATATAAAATACTACCTATTATGAGAAGGAAAAATCCTACAATTTTATTTTATATATTTTTTAATTTATTTCTGAGAGATAGAGAGAGCTTGACTTTACCTTTGAGATCAGCTATTTATTTAGTTTTAGGGAAGAAATCTGAACAGTTTAGTGGGGCTTTTCTTCTGGTAAGCCAGAATTCCATTCTGAAATGAAGGGATATAGTATAGTGAGGAGTGAAATTACTTTGCATTATAAATAAAAACTTTTCCTACTAAGAAATGGATCCATACCTCTGAAGTTTGTTTCCTTTCAAAATGAAAAACTCTCCACCTTCTTGTTTTCTGGAGTCCGTGAAGGAGTCCTGGTCCTGAATTCTGAACAGGACAGTCAAACGGAAGGACACTCATATGTGTAGGAGCTAAATATAACACATATCCCAGGATATTGGGAACTAAGGGTAGAGATGTTCACAAGCAGTTATGTAGGGATAATTTGGCCAGAGAATTCATGGAGTGGTTGCATGTAATGTCCAGTTTTCCAGTTTTGAGGTTTCCTTCCTTCCTTCCTTCCTTCCTTTCTTTCTTTCTTTCTTTCTTTCTTTCTTTCTTTCTTTCTTTCTTTCTTTCGTAAATTCTGTCTTCTAATAGGCTGACAACTTCAGTATCATTTTGGTTTACATTATATTATATTTTTTCTTTGTGGAATTAAGGAATTGGGTTTTGCTAGGGTGACCAACTTGTCCTGTTTTGCCCAGAATTTTATGGTTCTAATAAAGGCCCTGTGTCTCTGGACATCTCTTATACACAGGCGAAACTGGATGGTTGGTCACTATAGCTAGAGTCAACAATGTAGGTTAACTTGTTGGAAGAGAAGGGTAACAGCCTGGGGAAAGCTGCCTTCAGGTCAGTTAGTGGCAACCTTCAGAAGAGATGAGCCATGTCCTCTTGAATCAGGAAGCAGTTCAGCTTTCAAGCACATGTTAAAAATAAAAAGGTATCTAAATCTTAGAAATAGGCAGAGAGACTACTGGGCCTCCTTTCAGTGTTATGCTAAATATTGAAGTTCACAAGAATATTATCCAATTCCCTAGAGGTGAGTACCTTTGCTTGACTTGCTATTTTAGTAATGATTATGATATCTTATATCTCTGTAAGGTTTGTCATTCACTTGTAGAAGCAGATGCACATGATTATTTTCTGATAGCAGTACAAGTGAATTTTGTTCAAGAGATGAAGTGATTTCTGTCCTATGAAAAGAGATGAACCCCAGAGGTCACAGTTTTAGCATCCTGCAGAATATTATCTAGTTTTGCATTCTAATTAGTATTCTTATTCTATTATCCTTTCTTTAAGCAAATATAAATACTTTCAGTTTTGCAACTGTTTTTTTGAACCAGCCTCACTATCTTGCCAGTTGCCTCATTAAATGAGATAAATAAATATTTGATACTGCTGACTATTTGGGTGAGTGATATTTTCATCCAGTTGAAAATCACGTTTTTACATTAGAGACTTGTTGGAATGTGCTAATAGTCCTCAGAAACATCCTAGAAATTCATGGAGGGAGAGAACCTGGTAAAAACCTGGGTGTCTTACATCTCTCTCTCCCAGGGCTGGGGAGATAATGAACATGGGACTATAAATAAGAGATTAGGTGTCCCTATCTCTCCTTCATCTCCACTGCCAAACCCCCCAGGCCTTTATCCTTCTCCCCACCTGCAAGTCTCCCACTTTAGAGGATTCCAATCAGTGATGCTGTGGTGGGGTCCAGGGTGGGGCGCATTCTTCAGAGCCCTCAAAGTAAATCGACTGTAAGTCAAGTCTTTCTCTCACCAATATGGACCCCTTCTTAAAGCTTAATTATGCCACATAATGATCCTAAAAGAGTCTCGGTTGCTTTCCTCAGTCTTGCCAAAGATGCTTTCCTTAGGAGTTGGGGACAGAATCAGAATCAGAATCAAAATCAGAATAAAACTAGATGTACCCATATAGGTGTATGTGTGTATTGCATATATATTGTCAGGGTCCTAAAAGGAAAACAGAAACCAGAGACCACTCCATATGTTTTTTTTAAAGAAGATAATATCAGGAATTGGTTAAATAGATAATGGAAAGACTGAAAAAGCATGTGGGGGACAGTGAGGCAGTCCAGAAATTAGCTAGAGCAGGAAGCTGCTTCCTTCCTCCTGGTGAGGGGACAGAGGAAGAGAAAACAGTGTTACTGAAGCTCACTGGCTGGTGTTCAATGGCAGAAATAGGATCCAGGGGGAAGATGCACAGAACCACAGCACAGAGAGGGAAAGAAACACCCTGGTTTCTTCCTTCTTTCCACCTTCCCACTGGCCAACTCTAACAGGGAGCAGTTGATTACAAAGCCTGGGAACTGCAGCCTGCACAGCCAGCCCCTTTGAGAGGAGAAAAGAACAGCAGAAGGGAGGAGAAGGGAAATAAGTGCCAAACATACGGGCCTTATTTACTGGGACACATGATAGATCAATAAACATTAAATTCCCCTTTCTTCCAGTTTTCAATTTCATTGGCCATTTAAATTTTTTCTTTGATTACTAGGGATGTAAAGAAAAGTGCTTTTTATCATATCTCCCAGGACCTTGAATCAGGTCAAAACTTTCTAAGAATACAAAGGGCTGAATTTCTTTGAAACTACCCTTCTTTCAAGATAGTTAACTTGGTCAAGCTAAATAAACAGTCACTCTCTCAGCTCCTCCATTAACTTCAATACGTTTTCAGTACCTCTCTCTTTTGTGTGGCCTCCCAAAGATCTTTCTCTGTTTAGGATGCATCCCTAAGTCCCACAAAAAAGAAACCTTTCGCTATTTATTTTACTTTCTCTAATTCATTTGCTGTCCTGGTTCACACATACACATGCAAAATACTGGGCTTCATGGTGATACTAATTATACTCCCTTTTTGCCTTCGAGTTTGGAATATATTAAAAAAGTAGACACAGAAGTGAGGTGAAAGCCAAGTATCAGCTGTACTGCTGCAGAGCTAGATGGAAGAGCACAGCTTGGACTTGAAGATGAAAAATACTTTTCCTCCCACGGAATCAAAGGCACCACGTTGTCATAGGTAAAGAGAACAGCTTCAGGCCTAGCTGCTGCATGCTCAGCCCTGACCCACTTTCACCAGTTTGACAATCAATCCTTCTTCCTGGGGTATATGCAAATACAGAGGTAGAGAGGGTGACCAGAAATAATCCCCACTGTTCCTCTCTGGGTAGTTTAGGAGAAGGCCTCTCTCCTTGCAGAGAGAAGGATAATAGATGTTGCCTTGAGTCAAACTACTGCCTATATAAAGTGTCAATCAATCTGTCATGGCCCAGTTTAACCCCATAGGTTATCAGTTTGTGTGTAATCAACCCCTGCCTCAAGAATTTGCAAATCAGGCATTCCTGATTCCTAATTAAGAGAATTTTAAAACCTGATCCAATGCTTAAAATTTTTATTTAAAACTTCTGTGTTGAAACTTGTTTTGTCAGTATATTATGTACTATTATAAAAATTAGCACAGTATAAACAAAAATCAACTATTACATACCCAATGTAGTCAGTAACTTTAACTCTCACAGAGTACTGGAAGTATGAGTAGGAAAATGAAATACTTCTATAGGTGATAATAGCTCAAAATATTTTCTTGAAAGAAAATGTAGGTATCAAATGTAGAAGCATGTGAACTCTATTTTAAAATATCTCAATCCATTTCTTTTAGATTTAATATAAAAATGAAATGACCACTAGATGGCAGCAAATTAAATCTTTTAAAACCATATATTTGATTAAGCAGAAGTGAAGGAACCAGGGACTGGTCATTTAATTGTGACAAAGGGGAACTAGGAATTTAGACACAAACCATGACATGCAAAATACACTGGCAAATTGTATAAACTATCAGTCAAATTGTGATTACAGATTTTGTATATTGGCTTCCTAAAGTCAAACTCTTTCAATGGCAATTCTGTTGGAACCATATGCTCTAAAATAATACCACAGACAAAACTGATTCAACAGTAACTCTCCATAGTCTGATAAGTTCTGAAAATACAATCACTGCCTGTATAAAGACCAGTCAAACTTACAAATCCTGACCAGTCTTTGCCAAGACAGCCCTGTGACCAAGTCTAGCACCAAACCCTCTCGGTACCCTTCCCTGACTCCCTCTTTTGGCTGTCACCTTTAATACATCAATGAAACATGCTATTTTCAAACTCATTAAGGGATTATCTTCAAAATGGCCTATAATATTAAAACAGATTTATTTTAGGCAGTGTGAGTCGAATGTTAGCCACAGCACAGAAGCAAAGCATCAAATACCCTGACAAAGAAAGAACTTTTCCTTGACCAAATTTTAGATGGACTCCCCTGAGCTCTCTTTTCAAAGCAAGTCTTAACACAGAATTTTGCTAAGATATCATCCCCTTACCCTTGATATCTGATCACCCTTGTTATCTGATCAAGATCCTTGTCCCCATCTTTGATATAGGAGTCCTTGGCCTGCTGTTAGCAAGAGGCCCATTACCTACCATCCCCCTGGGCTGAGGTCTCTTAGTAAGTTTCTATATACCAACCACCTCGGCCTGCTCTTTAGCTATAAATCCCCAGTTGCTTTGCTGTATTTGGAGTTGAGCACAATTTCTCATCTTTATTGCATAGTCTTGAATAAATTCATCCTTTTCATTTTAACAAGTGTCAGAATGATTTCTCTTCATTTTTTAATGTCTTACTTGTTTTCAAAATTTTAACAGGTAATCTAGCAATCACTCTGAGTGGCTTTAAATCTGAAGTTATTTATTAAAGTGCATTATCAATAACAGGGAAGAATTTCTAAAACTCTTCTTTTTTATTTGTCTTTTCATTCAGCGGCTTATTACTTCATTGATTGACCTCCTAAATGATCTACTGTCTGCAACTTCAAACTACTCAGCCATTTTGCAACTGAATTCTAGTCTTTTCCAGTTAATAATTAAAATTATTTCATGTTTATTTCAACATCACAAATTCTTTTTTTTTTTTTAGAGTATTTATTTATTTATTTATTTTTTTTTTTACAAATAGTTTATTGTCAAATTAGTTTCTACATAACACTCAGTGCTCATCCCCAAAGTGCCCTCCTTCATGCCCATCCCCCCCTCCCCCCCACATCCATCAGTCCTCAGTTTTTGTCAGCATTCAAGAGTCTCTCATGATTTGCCTCTCTCCCTTTCCCCCACCATTTCCGCCCTTCTTCTCCCCCTTGGTCCTCCGTCAAGTTCCTCCTAATCCTCCTATACGTGCAAACATATGGTATTTGTCCTTCTCTGCCTGACTTATTTTGCTCAGCATAACACCCTCAAGGTCCATCCATGTTGCTACACATGGCCAGATTTCATTGTTTCTCATTGCCATGTAGTATTCCATGGTATAGATAAACCACATCTTCTTGATCCATTCATCTGTTGATGGACACTTAGGCTCTTTCCATGTTTTAGCTATTGTGGAGAGTGCTGCTATGAACATTGGGGTACATGTGCTCCTATGCCTCAGCATTTCTGTATCCCTTGGGTAAATTCCTAGCAGTGCTATTGCTGGGTCATAAGGGAGTTCTATTGTTAGTTTCCTGAGGAACCTCCACACTGTTTTCCAGAGGGGCTGTACCAGTTTACATTCCCACCAACAGTGTAGGAGGGTGCCCGTTTCTCCACATCCTCGCCAGCATCTAGAGTTCTCTGATTTGCTCATTTTAGCCACTCTGACTGGCGTGAGGTGGTATCTCAGTGTGGTTTTGATTTGTATTTCCCTGATGAGGAGGGATGCTGAGCATCGTTTCATGTGTCTGTTGGCCATCTGGATGTCCTCTTTGGAGAAGTGTCTGTTCATGTCTTCTGCCCATTTCTTCACTGGTCAACATCACAAATTCTTAACTGTAGAAACCCAGCTCTCCCAGATACTTCTCAGTGCCCCCTACTTCCACAGAGATGTCAGTCAGGGAGCCATACCTGGGAAGCTATGTATTCTCCTTTTTCTTCTTTTTTCTCCTAGCTCGTTCCCTTTCAGAGTCATTTGTTGTCTGTAAAGCTGCTTTAGGAAGCCTTAAAACTCTTTGTTATAGCTTTTAACTTTATTTCTCATGGTCTTAAGCTTTATCTCTAATGTACCTCACAGTAAACATTGATTTTGGCTATTACATTTCTTGCAAACCATTACTTACTCAGATTCTACTAGTTCATTAAGGACACTCTCAACTGTTGTCGTCTCACTGTGGCCTTTTGTGAAATCATATGCTGCTGATATTTTCCCCCCGCAGTTAAGTCATCTTCTACCCATTGACTGAGGGTCTCACTTAGTAGGTAGTAGAGGGCTACACATAGTAGGTACTTTTAAATATAAAAGTTTATGATTGTAATAATTTGATAAATAATTATCTTTGTTTAAGTATCTACTGTATACCAGGAACTGTGTGAGACACACTTAGCATAATATTTCGAACCCTGACAATAATTTTTCAAATGAGTTACCATTATTTTCATTTTGTAAATGAAGAATTAAAAGTGAGAATAGTTAAAAGAATTCCCCTAAATCACATAATAACTAAGAACAGCCATACCCAAAGTCTAGGTTGAATTCTCCATACATGACTCTTCCTTCATGACCACAACGTTTGTTTTCCAATGAGTTTAAAAATTGCTTAGCATTTCATTTATCCAGCAGTTAGACTTTTCATCTCAATAAACATAAGAAACTCATGGGAAGCCAAAAAATAAATAAAGCAAAATACCTGTAATTACTGAGAGCACCCATTTACTCAGTATTTTTAATAGTACATTGCAGTCACTCTCAGACTACAACCTGTAGATCTTATAGTTCATATAGAATATGTAACAGATTTGACTACCTACTTATGGGAGGCAACATAGTAGAAACTGTTGTGAAAAGTCACTACATTCTATCAGCCAGGAACCAATAATTATTTACCAGGGCAGCTGAGCAAACCAGTGCAATTTACTAAAGGCCCAAATAGTTCTATATCTCTTAATAGTGAAGTCATCCCTTGTTAAGTAAACTACATTACAGTAATTTGTAACATCATGTTGTTTTTCTGCTTTATTGACTCATTTGCCAAAACTAGTTATATAAAATAGCCTCCATAGGTTACTTTAGTGAGTTGTTCTTCCTACATACATGTTTAGAGGTTTTGGCTGAAATAGATATTATATGGAGGATATTTAACAGCAGCTCATAAACATTCATTGTTTAATTCAAACTGGTCTCTTGACATAGCTTAAGCTCTTGAATTGCTTAATTTCTCAGAGACAGCTTTAGTTGGTAGCTATATTTCAATGCCTACATTGAAATTTAATGCAACAGTCATTTGTTAACTTCTAGAAAATATGCAAAATTATTTTAATATCCATGTTTACAGATTAAAGACAGTTTTTTTGTTTTTTCTACATTTAATATTTCCAAAATTGGGATATGTTTTATAACTTTATTTATATTTTCTATGAAAACTCCTTAAAATTTTTTTTTGTTATTTTATTTTTTGAAAGAGACACAGGGCATGGGTGGGGGAGGAGCAAAGAGAGGGGGAGACACAAAATCTGAAGCAGGCTCTAGGCTCTGAGCACACAGCCAGATTCAGGGCTCAAACTCACAAGCCGTGAGATCATGACTTGAGCTGAAGTCTGACACTTAAACGACTGAGCCACCCAGACACCCCTGAAAAGTTGTTTTAAATCCGTGATAAAGTCTTTCAGGAAAATATATATGAAGATGTCCATTTTAGTATTTTGAAAGCAAAAATTGTAAACAAGCCATACCATCAGTAGGGGAGTGGTTACATTATAGTAAATTCATACAATGGGATTCTTTACAAACTTGTACCATCATATGAAGATAGCCAACATGGATTAATAAGTGTGATGCCTAGTAAGGTTAAAATGTGACAGGCAAATAGAAGTCTGCTATTTCTTTTTAAATACTTAGGCTAAAATCCTTGTAGCTGGATGGCACTGCTCTCTATTATATAATAAAAATATTTGTGATTAGACATTTTTTCCCTACAATAAATGCTACAACTAAGTCATTTAGCGGGCTGAAAAAACCAATTTATTATACAGATGGGGAAACATCAACTTATTATAAAATATGATAAAAGAATTTATCAATTCTGTGAGTTAAATACATTTTGGCTCCCAAATAACTTATAAACTTAACTTTTTAGAATAGAAAAGGAACCTCTATAATCACGTTCTCCATCAGGATAACCACCAGCTCTATATGGCTCTTAAGCATTTGAAATGTGGCCAGTCCAAATTGAGGTGTCCTGTAGGTATAAAATACAAATGAAAGACTTAGTGGATATAAAAGAATATAAAATATTTCATTAATAATTAATGACTTCAAAAATATTAATTATATGCTGAAATAATATTTAGGACATATTAGGTTAAATAAAATTACTCAAATTAATTTTGCCTGTTTCTTTTTAGTTCTTTTTTGTGGTGGGACTAGAAAAATTTAAATTACATATGTGCTGACATTTTATTTCTTTTTTATAGTACTGCTCTATAATTTTGATTTCTTAGTGACTCAAAAACTTTAAAGGTGTCTCTTCTGATAAAACTAAAAGGAAATTAGTTAGGCACCATCTATTATTTCTTTTTCACACTCCTTTATACTTAAAAATTTTTTCTTGTGAGCAGAACAACACCCACAGAAAACCAAATTTACATGAGCAAATCTTCCTCTAGGACCTCATCTTTCTACCACCATGTAGTTGTGTTAATAAACAACAGTACAGGTGTGGCTTCCCTGACTTTCTAGCTCATACTCCCTGTTACAGTGAAGAGGACATATCTTTTTATGACTATCACTTGTTGCTTCCAGTTGTGATTTCCAGACTTTACTTTCTTAAAGGGCCACACCATTTTTTTTCTATGGGTATTTTAAACAACATTGGGTATTGAAAATATGATTACGCTTTCACACAGTTGTTTCTTGCGAAGAGGATTACTCGAATAAGCCTGGAAGCAAATCAAAAGTCAGTAGATACAATACCATTTACTGGTGTGGGGTATTTCCCTTCTATTCTTAATTTTTTGTGTGTTATTATCATCAAAGGGTGATGAATATTTTCAAATGCTTTTTCTGCATCTATTAAAATGATCGTGTAGATTTTGTCTTTTGTGAATCTGGTGTATTAAATTAAATGATCTTCAAATATTAAAGCAATCTTGCATTCCTGTAATAAATTTCATAGTTCTTTTTATATGTTGTTGGATTTGATTTGCTAATATTTTTAGGACTTATTTTTTTTTTATAGTTCCTGACCTCTTTTTGAAAGATATGTTTATGGATAAAGAATTCTTGGTTGGAGATTTTTCTTTCATATTTTAAAGATATAGTTTTATTATTCTGGACTGCATAGTTTCTGATAGTATAACTTATTTTTATTTATTTGTTTACTTTAAAATTTCTATTTATTCACTTATGTATTTATTGTATAATTTACTTTTGTTTCTCTATGAATTATGTTTTTCTCTTCTCTGACTTCCTTCAAACTTCTCCAATTAGACTTGATTTTTAGCCTGTGACTATGAGGTGTGTGTGTGTGTGTGTGTGTGTGTGTGTGTTTTGTTCGTTTGTTTTGTATTTATCTTGCCTGGCATTTTATAAGATCATTGCTTATGTGGTTCTACATCTTTCATTAGTTTTGTAAAATCTATTACCATTATATCTGCAAATAATTCTTTCAGCTCATTATCTCTCCCAGATACCTCAATTATACATATGTTAGACCATTTAATACTAATTTTAAGATGCTGTATATGAATGTATATTGCAGAACAATCTATTTACACCTGGAAGTGATAATTCTTCTGTCTGATTGTTAGTCTAGTTTTGTCTATGTTGACAGGGGTAGAGTTGGATTTGGGTTTTGGTTTTGCTCCATTTAACTTTTGTATGTCATGGGCTTAAAACTCTAATAGGGATTAAAGCTTCAGGATGTTTTGTCTGAAACCTGGAGTGTTTGAGAGTCTTTTGACAGTATTGCTACTCTACTCTCAGCTTTCAGCAGGTTCAGTATGCCTGCATCAGAGATGGGGCTTCCTTCTGCTCTCCTGACCCACCTATATGGGTGCAATGTCATTGCTTTTTTATCATGCAAAGCTCATAATGGAAGCAATGGATAGGTTACCCTGGACCAGTCCTCAATCCTAGTGCCTGAGCCTCAAGGGATGGACTTTGCCTTGTTTTGGTGAAGGGAAGGGATGATGTTGCTGCCACTCCCTCTTTGGCAGATGACTTGTATTTCTAACCTTCCCTCTTGTTGCAGCCAACCTTTGGTTGATCATAGAACACGATGTTTTTCTGTCTCCCTTTCAATGGTAAATGTTTTTTCTCTGTTCCTCTTGCTTTGCAACTGATTAGGGGGCAAGAGAGTTAGTTTCCTGCCTCAATTCCACAGGCAGAACTGCTTTGCTTTGCTTCTTAAAAGGAGCACAGTACTTTGGAGTAAGAAGGTGAGGAAGAATCCTTGTTTCTCCCTCATTGTCTGCCTATCACTTCCAAATGTGTTCCTCATTAAGGAGGATTCTCTTGCTCTCCCAGATGGCAAAGATCTGATAAGAGGGTGTGGATTCCTCTTGTCTCGGAGTTTCCTAGGGTTTCTAAACTATTATGCTAGTCCTTGCTTGTCCTTTAAAAGTTAATTAAAATTTCAGATATTTTTTTAATCTTCTTTTATGGTTGCTACCTCCTCCTTCTGTGTTCTGCCAAAGATGAAAGAATTTGTGTGCCCCATCCTTCTTACTAGGGATTTGTTACCCTTTGGAAATAACTTTGCTTTGCAAACGTAGCTCTCCAGGGGGCTTAAAAAAGTGATATTTTTTTTTATATTATCCACGATTTTTTTCTTGGTTATTATGTTGTTCTTTTTGGTTATTATTGTTGTTACAGTAAGGTAACATTCTATTTGGCTCTCTATATTCTAAGTAGAAGCAAAAGTCTTAGAAATCATTTTTTTGATTGGAGCTATCTTTTTCTCTCTGCTCTCAGGCAGTGTCCAGTCAGGTACCAAAGCACAAGAGTAAGAGTCCCCTGACTTTCCTCCCTCCAAAGCATTCTGTTTCCTTTATGCTTATTAATGTCATGAAGCAATGTGAGGGTGAACCCTAGTAGAGCATGATGTATATGGAAAAACCAGGGCATTTTTTCTTCTTACGTAGTGGCTACATATTTGGCAAACTAGGTCTCTTAGTATAGACAAAATAACACTTCCACTTACTGACGGGCATATAGTGAGGCTAGCTGAGGGCTCAGGTTGGAGGTGGGGTCTGTGGTACCCTCCTCCCCAGCACTCCTCAGTGGTTTTTCTCTTGGACTACCAGCCCAAAATTTTGTGGAAGGTCTGGATTGTTTTTAGTAACACAGTTTCTAATCCATTGGAGAGAACATAGTTTCATTTCTCCTATAAAGTCACCCAGCCCATATAGATGGCCTGAATAAGTATTATTTCTGCCTGAGAAAATAAAGCCAATAAGGTGAAATTTCACCATGAAAATATACAATTTTCACATTGTGCTACTATTCTCCTGTGTTCTTTCTTTTCAGTAAAATTTTTGTACCTGAGAAAGTCAAATACACAGGGTTTCATCCCAATATTTAGGGAGGAAAATAATAATCCCTTCTGTTCTTGGCTAAGGATAGTTTATAGGACAATAATTTCTATGTGTAAAACACTTTACTTAGGAACATTCATTGGAATATTTTTTATAGTCTTTGCTGGTTTCTCCAAATACATAGAAGTGTCTTTTTCATGTCTGATTTCTCCTGGATCTTCCACAATTTTCAGGCTGTTTCTAGTGAGATCATCCAGTTCAAAAAACATTACAGTAAGGTAAGTCTGAGGACTTGGGAGACAGCTCCTATATCGCATCACTGCACAGTTCTCTTTCCTTGCTTTCTATAAAAAGTATTAAATCTAGCATCTTTTGACTTCCATTATAGTTACTCTGGCGCCCCCTGTTTGTGTTAGCAAAGATCAGAATCTAGTACTGGGCGCTTCCTCCCCACCCCCCATCTCTTCCCCACGTGGAAGCAGAGAAGGAAACAACCTTGGAAGTTCTCTCTGGGCAACTGTCAACCTTACAGGGACGTTTGCCTTCTGCCCAGGGAGAAACGTTCCCTCCGGAGGCCTGTGCTGCGGGCGCCTCTGGCGGCACCCAGGTCCGCGACGTCGTGGCTGGCTGGCTTTTTGGTGGAGCAGGTGGAGCAGGTGGAGCAAGCCGCTCCCGGAAACCGCAGGCCACGCCTCCTCCGGCCAGACCCCGCCCTCCGTGAGCCACGACGCCGGCGTCGGCAGGTTACCGTCCGGCGTCGGCCATGCAGGACGCCGTGGTAGAAGTGGAGCCCGAGGCTGCCCTGGCCGAGGTTTCTGAGAGCCCCTTTGCCGCCGAGGCGGGGAAGGCCGGGAAAGCCGGGAAGGCCGGGAAGGCCAAGAAGGCCGGGAAGGACAAGAAAAAAAACCTTAAAATGAGGACGGTTTCCACTACCCTAATCAAGTTCCACTCTTTCCAAAAACGGGGAAAAGATGAGGAGGCCGAAGACAAGCACGCCGTTTCCAAGAAGACACGAGAAAGGAATGAAAGTTTGGAAGGGCCTTGCGGCCTGGGCTGTATAGTTATTCCCAGTTGTCAGCGTTTAAACAACATCCAGTGCTTTCTGGTTTTCTTATGCATCCTGGTCATCTCTCAAGGTGAGCCTGCGTGAGGGTGGTGGTCGTTGTGGTGAGGGCAGCGTCAGGGTGCCTCAGGGCTGCTGACGTGGGGGGAGACGGGAGACCGACAAGGTGTGAGGGAAGGAAAGGACCCCGTGGTGACCCAGCTTGAGGAGGCTGTACTCTATGTTTCCAAGGTACATCTGGAATCAAAACAGGTTAGAGGGGCCATTACCTTGGGTTTGTACACCTGTCATTGCTTCACCTCCGAGTCACCTGATGACGCAGTCCACCTTACACAGTGTAGGTGACTGGGGCCTGGCCTCCAGATAGCCGCAGGAGGGAGGGGCTGAGTCATTGAATGTTTGGTCACCAACTCTGAGAAGTTCAGGGCTGAATTACTTAAGGGATTAAAGGAAAAGTGAAAACTGTGACCACTGATTTGTTCCTGCTTTGTGGTCACAATTTTGAGACACACTGGCCAAGCAGCTCCCTTCCGGGATTTTGTTTCCTCATGTGTGAAATGAGGAGGTGAAGTGGGACCTCAAATAACCTATGTCAGAGAACTCAAACTGGAAGGTGTTTATCTTGGGGAACAGTTTAAGGAAGAATGTGAATTTGAATGCCTTTAGGGGGATTCTCATTCTTTACTTGGCTACAGCCCTCACCCCACCATTATTAGGATTCTTAGCCTGTTGACGCTGATGGCATTGAACTTTGCCGAACATGATCTTTTTGCTCTAATAAAAAGGCTGTATGTGATAAGAACCACATGAGAAGCACACATAACTAGTGACCAGTTGTCTTGATTTTATTCAACTAGTTTCTTGGGAAAGAGGCCTTTGAATTACACCTAGATAAATAGAGTTCAGTTCTGATAGCTGGGGTGTAGTTAAGGAGTATTTATTGTATAAGGAAATGAATTGATGAATGTTTGGATAAAGAAACACTCAGAGATAGAAAAGCCTTGTTCCAAAATGTTGAGTGACAAGTTTGATTTGGATGATGGTTTTACCTAAGCACCAAAAGGAGTGCTTAGGTAAATAAAAAAATATTTATTTTATTCATCGTGTCTCCCCAGGACCTAATTACAGTGACTAAGACAGAAAATACATTGAATAAGTATGTATTGAATGCATAAATTAATTAAAAAAGGGAAAAGACAGATTGTCACCTCATTAAGAAGGTCTTTAAATACCAGACTAAAAAGTAACCTTTTGAAAGGATACTAAAAGGTGTTTATTTTTTATTAATGTGTTAGGTGAGGAGTAAGGTGCTTTACAGGTATTACCTTACTAAATATAATCTCCTTATTAGGTTGGTAATAAAGAACCATTGAAGGTTTTTGAGCAAGTGGTTTACAGTGAATGTGTTTAGCTCCACTACTTATTAATGATTTTATATAGATCATTAGTTCGGTTGGGTATAACATTGAGTTTTCTGTTCATAAAAATGATCTATCTCTTCATGTATATTTATCAATTAATCTTTTTATTTGTTGTTACATTTTAAACAATTTTGAAATAATTTCAAACATTCAGAAAGGGTGCAATGGTGATGCAAAGGATTCCTATGACTCATACACCCAGATTTTCTAGTTGTTTACATTGTACCACATTTGTTCCTTCACTTTTGCTCTCTATATACGGATTTTTTCAGACATGGTGTCTCATTACTGCTAAATACTCCCATGTGCATTTTCCCAAAGTGAGACACTTTTCAGTATAACCAGTATACACCCTTCTCAGTCAGGAATATCAGTGCAACACTATCATCAAATTAGGAATTGGTGGTCCCACTCAGATAATGCCAACTGCCTCAAAATAGTCTCCTTTTCCTTTCTGGTCCCAGATTCTATCCAGGAACATTTTAAGACTTTAATCTGCAGCAATTACTCATTTTTCCCATTTCTTATGTGCACACAAATCTTAAAGTGCATGGATCTTTCATTCTGTATTTTGAACTTCAAACTGGTTATGTTTGATGTTTCCTTAGAATCAGACTCAGGCCATGCCTTCCTGATTGGATCCAGGCTGTTGAAATTGGTATCAGGTGTAGTCCCAGAAGATCTATCCATAAACATGGGATTTTATGATTGGTTTTATTATGCCTTTCGTCTAGAGTGAAGTTCTGAGGCATTTGACAATGGAAGATAGGTAGTCATTTTTGGTATGTGATGACATCATAATGAGTCAAGCTATCACTTGTGTTTGATTGGGACGAAGTACCAGCTGAAGTACCTATCTTAAAAAGCCCAAGTGGCTCCACACTGTGCCTTATGGAAGTGATAATGACTATAAGAATTCTGCTGTCAGATGGACTCTTTTGAGTGCCCTTAAAAAGTGCACTAATGAAGGGAAAATGATAAACTCAGTTCTAGTAACTCTCAGCTCAGGTCCTGGTCTGAGAATTCTCATCACAGCCCTAAAATAAATTCTCATTTCTTTGAACTGCAGAGCTTGTGTTTTTGGAAATCAAATACCAAATTTGGGTCTATGAGTTATAATGGCAGTTAAATGCACAGTCTTGGCAAGTTTGTCCTGAATCTTCTCTGGTACATTTCCAAGAAGAGTTGTTAATTTTTTAGTCTGTTCAGTTTATTGCCTGCTTGGATGCAGTGGTGACTTCCAAGATCCTCACATGTAGAACTGGAATGACATATAAGTTTTTGTGTGGACACATATTTTCATTTCTTTGGCTTTTATACCTAGGAGTGGAATTGATGGATCCTATGATAACTCTTTGATTCACTTTTTAAGTATGCTATAGGTTTTTCATATATGTGTTTTATCAGTTTGTGGAAGTTGCCTTCTATTCCTAGTTCATTGAGTATTTTTATTATGAAAGTATGTTGGATTTTGTTTTATGCTTTTTCTGTTTTTTTGATGTTTATTTGGGTTTTGTCCTTTATTATATTAATCTAATGAAGTGATTCATTTTCATATATTGGAATGAAATTAAGAAGCCCTATGGTTTTGCACATTTAAATTGGGTGAAGCATTCAGAATAATTTTACAGAGAGATAACTTACTGGAGGAGTTTTGTCTTGTAAAATATTAGAAATTCTCTGAATGGGGTATTTTGGCTGAAATATTTCAGTACAAAAAAAGAACTTTGAACATTATTTAATAGTGTTTTCTTTGAGCTTACTAGATAGTAATGCACCTGCAGAGAGTGTTTTCTCAATTAAAATGTGATACAGTAAACAGTTGTTTGGAGACTTCAGATTAATTAACACTTATTTTGGAGTTCTCTAAGATTAGAGACTCGGAGAAAGATGTTATCCTTATGGTTATACTTACTATAATAAAAGGATACAGATTAAAATCAGTAAAGAAAAGGTTCCTGGATGAAAATCCACAAGATACCAGGCCCAAGTTTCCATGCATCCTTTCCCAGTGGAATGGCATGGCCATGGTTAATTTTTCTAGGAACAACGTATGATAACATATGCAAAGAGTTGTCAAAAAAGGAAGCTTATGTGAGCCTTGGTGTCCAAGTTTTTGGAAGGAATCGGTCATGTAAGCATACAGCATCACTGTGACTGACCTCAACTACTCACACTCCATTACCCCACTCCTACACACACAACAAAACACATGTTCACAGGAAATCATATTGTTAGCATAAATTATCTGATCACACTGGTACAGAATGGCCCAAGGCCTCAGGCATACAACAACAGATGTTCACTTTAAATTACCTTATTAATATAAACTTTTAGACTGGTTCTGTGTGGCTCCAGGCCTCGGGCATGATAAAGCACTTTTACCAGGCTGCATATTCCAGGCTTTCAGACTCTTTTTCCAGGAGCCAACCAAAGGCCAGTCTTGAAGACAGGCATTTTTTGAGCAGCCAAGGCCTGCTGAGTTAACCATTTATTACAAAGCTATACAAGGCAACTTGAATGAATTGGTGCTAATTTCAGGAGAACAGTTAGACAAAAATCATATTAAATATATATTCTTCAAAAAATATGAATAGCATATTATTAGAGACAAGTGTGGCCAAGAAACTAAAGTATGTGAGTGCATATCAAGAATAATATTCTTTTGTTCTGTAAAAGTTATGGTATATAATATAAAGGTATTTGAAAAGCTTTTGAATAAACTTTTAGCTTTACCAATGTAGTAAAACTAATTTGCCTGTAAATTACAATGTGAACTGTAATTGAACCAGGAAAAAAAAAAAAAAAACCCAAATCCTGTGAGAGCAGAGGGTTGGTGCAGGGAGAGAGGGGAAGAGAGAGAGAATCTCAAGCAGGCTCCATGCTGTCAGCATACAGCCTGATGGGGCCAGGAGTTGGAAGGGAAAGGGGGAGCTTGATCTCACGAACTGTGAGATCATAACCTGAGCTGAAGTCAAGAGTCAGACGCTTAACCAACTGAGCCATCCAGGCACCCCTGGAGCTTTTGACTACAAAGATTCTAGTGAGACAAACTGCTTCTGACTGATCTGGAAAGTTTCCAGAAAGAAAATGAGAAATTTAGGGCATGATTAGGGAAATGTGTCAGCTTCTCTGATGGTTCTGTGAGAATCTTGTTATTTTTAGCCACACACTGCATATTTTGAACAGTTCCAATCCAGAATTACAACATAAGTTCAATTCACAGATTTACCAGATCACTTTTGTCAGAGTTGAGACATTGATTGTGGAAGAGCAGAACCCTAAGGGCTGGGATCAAGTCATTTGGCTGGAATTGAGTGAATCTGGGGACCGTAAATCCCCAAATTGAGAACCTCTTTGCCCAGTAGGAGCAACTGTTTTTACTGTATGAATAAAAATCAATTCCTTGCTTGAAAACACTAAACTTACTGCACCCGAGTGAAAGGAGTGGTGGTTGCCCTTATGATCCACCCCACCACCCCTTATTGCTGTCAGACTCATGACTAGAATTAGATCCTAGCCTTCCCTGAATAACATAAAGTCTATCCTAGGAGATAATATACACCACAAATTTCCCTGGCAGTTCAGTGATATGTCTAGGGAGTAATTGGTTTGGAGTGTGAGGGTTACCTTTTCTAAAATGACAGAAAGTCTCTTGTTCCACTCACTATTAAGAAACATAATCTTGGGGCGCCTGGGTGGCTTAGTCGGTTGGGCGTCCGACTTTCACTTAGGTCATGATCTAGCGGTTTGTGGGTTCGAGCCCCGCATCGGGCTCTGTGCTGACTGCCAGCCCAGAGCCTGGAGCCTGTTTCAGAGTCTGTGACTCCCTCTCTCTCTGACCCTCCCCTGCTCATGCTGTCTCTCTCTCTCTCTCTCCTAGAAATAAATAAAACATTTAAAAAAAAAAAAAGAAACATAATCTTTAGTGAACCTGTAGCTTTTTGAGGGTGGAATTATATTATGGTAGCTAGTAGGACTCTAGCTCCACTCAGGGGAGGCCCTGAAAAAGTAGGAAAAAAAGGAAATTTTCCCAGTGGGCAGGACATTAAGAAGTACATCTGGTTATCCATATTGCCTAGGTACCATGCTACCATTGCCTAATGGTTTGACCGTTTGGTGACTAGGAGAGCTGGGTAAGAGGTATATCTATTTGAATGAACAGAGTTATCCTTTGTGGATGTTTACCAAAAGAAACCCATTGCAGAGAGAGCTTTCAATAATGAGATAGATAACCATACTGTGAAATTAGCTAGCCTCTTTCCCCAGTCATTACACATCTTGTTCAATGGGTTTATATTTATAGTGATGACTGCATCAAGAATGGAGGTTATGCAAGAGCTGAATGCATGAATTTATCTTGACCTGCGTTGATCTGGCTATTCCACTTATTGAATGCCTTAAACACTATCATGATCATCATATTTATTATCACATTACTTTAAATGAAGGAACTCATTTTATAGGAGAAGGATAGTGGGAAGTTCATGTTCATAGAATTCACTGATCTTACTACATACCTTTATAACCAGAAACTCTTGGCCTTATAGATGATTATAATGTCCTATAGAGGACTCAGGTAAGGTCCAGCTAGGAGACAGCCATAAAAAAATTGGGGATGCTGTCCTGTAGGGTGAGGAATATGCTTTGAGATAGCAACCTACATATGTCATATGTGATCAAGTAGTAGAAGAGGGGGTGAATAGTGAAAGAAGGGGGTTATAAATATAAACTGTGTTTGCATAACGATTTAGAGAAATAAAAATTACAGCATTGATACATTTTTCTCTCATTTGTTTTATGTGTACACAAACACAAGCATATAGACATTTGTGTGTGTGTGGGTTCCAATAGTTTTCTTTTTCCCTTTCTATTTGGTCAAAGAGTATTATGGGAGATAATGTTGCAAATTTATCTCCAGGTTACAGAATATCCCTGAGAAGGAAAATTAATATCCCAGGCCCAGAGTTGGACATAGTTATTGACAGGACATTTCTTGCTTTGACCATTTATCCTCCTTTGCCACATCTAAAATGAGAATTGAAGAAAATTCTTTTCTTTGATGAAGCAACTTATAATACCTTCTTTCCTACTGGTCTTGCTCTGTTAAACCATTGTTGCTTCAAGTCTGACTTATGGTTTCTTTTTCAGTGTAATTCCCTCACAAATTTAGTTAAGTCTATGATGTGTTTGATTAGTTACTTATTTATACTTTTTATACTTCTTACACCATTTATACCTTTGTAATTTACTTTTTATATTGAGAAAATCCAGTCAGGTTTGTGATGATTGAACTAGAAGATGGATTCACGTTACCTTGAGATAGATATGATGACTGGTTGGACTCTGTGTCTCTGTTTTTTGCGGAAAGAGTGAGAACATGTTTGTAAGAATGGTTATTGCAAAATGGTAGGCAGAAACATGATGGTGTCGCTACTAATTTGGTATGTTAGTTTAAATAGAGGAAGAAAGATGAAAATGTGTCCCGAGTAGCCTGAAGGGTGAGCTCTCAAGTTACTTGTCTCTTGGCCATAAACTTCATCATTCATGGTCTGGACTCTATTTACAAAGGGGATGGGAGTCTGTAAACTACATATCCCAGCCTTTCTTTCTCGCAGGCTTCCACTTAGGTGCTGCCGTTGAGGGGCTGTGGCAGTAGATTTGGAAAAGGGGCAAAGGAAGGCCTCTTTTTTGTTTTATCCTCTTTGTCTGTGGTGATGTTTTTGGCAATAGCAGCAATGCTGGATGAGTAAAAGCTCCTGGATTTATGCTCAGGAATCATTGCAGCTCCAGCAGCAGCAGTGCTTATGGTTATTGGTCTGCAACGGCAAGAGCAGCGGAAGCAGTGGGTGGCTGTGAGTTGGCTCTCAAACCATTAGCAGTAATGTGCGTCCTGGCTTCCTGCAAAAGAGGCTGTGACTGCAATTCTGGCAGGAACAGCAGCAATGCCCATGTGCCAGCAATGTCCCTTGGCATAGGGATCCTGAGTTTTGATGAGTAACTCTTTTCCCTTTTCACTCCAGTAAATGTATTACTTTTGTAACCAATGTCTATATTATTTTTGTTTCAAATATTTAGTGTATTTTTCCCTAGTTGGATACTGAGGCACAGAAAACATCTGTAGGATACCATTTATTTAATGTCCAGGAACATGACAAACAATTCTCTGTATTGTTCAAGGACATACACATTGTCAAAAAAGTATTTAAAAGGGTGAGAAATGATAAACTTCAAATGTAGGATGTGTGTTGTGGAGAGAGAGAAAAGAATGTGTTTGGGGAGTACATGCTAGGCTTCAAATATTTTGATAATGTTTTATTTCCTGTTCTGGGTAGTAGATAAACAGAATTATTAGATTCTTATTTGTTCATTTTATGATTGAAATGTAATACATTAAAATAAATATCAGTAAAAAAATCACTATTTTTCAGTAAATAGGTACAAAATAGGTACAAAAATTCATAGACTTTAAGATCTGTTCACATTTTAGAAAATAGATCATGTGTTTATAGGTCTTAAACAATCAGAATAAAGTAAAGTAAACTTAATGTAAATTTTTTGCTTTGTAATGATTAAAATGGTATTCCTTTTGTGTCTCTCATATGCATATTATGGCTCTCTTTTTTTTCTTTTTATATTTTAGGTATTGTGTTTGGTCTTGTGGATCTAAGCACTGGCACTTTTCAGAAGGAGAATCATCTTAGCACCACTGAGAGTTTATTGTTATCTTCGACTTATGATATTTCATCTTGTCTGATAGTACTGTTTATATCATACTACGGAGGGAGAGGAAACATACCAAGATGGATTACATTTTCCTCCTTTTTAGTAGGACTTGGCTCACTTTTCTTTGCCTTTCCATACATTAGTGATGGATATCATCAGTCTACTGCAGACTCTGAAGGTAAGATTATAAAAGATACATCAAATTACTATTCATTTAAGCCACTGGCTCTAGAAATTTAAAATAGACTGTGATATCTGTCTGTCGATCCGTCCATCTGTATCTATTTATATTACCAAGTTTATTAAGCTAATTAATTGTAGCTCTCTACCAACATTCATATGCCTTTTTCTCATCGTCTCATGAT
The DNA here is from genome assembly GCF_003009895.1 of Hyaena hyaena. Lineage (NCBI taxonomy): Eukaryota > Metazoa > Chordata > Mammalia > Carnivora > Hyaenidae > Hyaena > Hyaena hyaena. The sequence continues at coordinate 53,299 of NW_024081610.1, forward strand.
CAGACACCCTTTCATGTAAGAGGCATAGGAAGAAGAAAGAATATTTTGGAATAATTGTTTTTCTTTTGTCAGTTTTCATATATATTATGAATCTCTTGATAACTTTGGTAATTCCTTATGTCTTCCACAGTATGCTTTAATTAACCCCTTTATTTTGACCTCAACACACATACACACCAGCACAAATAAATACCTAAATAAACACACAGAAAAAAGGAAGATTACACCTTTTTGAAGGTACTCTTACCATTTCAAAATGGGAGTTGCCCTTCTGCATAGGACTTGGAATCTAAAGAGATTAGTGATTTCTTTCCTTTGTTCATTTTTTTAAAAGTTTCTTCCACAATCTTTTTGCTATTCCCAGTAGATGAAGGCTATTTTGAGGTTTCATAGTGCTATTTCTGACACTGTTGTGTTGGGTACTTTCTTGTTGTGTATAGGTCTATAAAAATGTTAAAATGAATTTACCCATTATGACAACATTAAACTGGACTTTAGCAAGACATGGGAGGAAAAGCCATGAGGCTACCTCCATGTGTGTATATACATGCTTATGATACTTAAAGGTATGCTTATGATGTGTGCTTATACAAATAAATAAATAATATTAAATATAATTTGTATAGTATATACTATATAATTCACAAATTAAACAATATGCTGATATTTATCATCAATGTATGAACTGTATAACATTCACATACATTTATTATGTATTTATAATATTAATATGTAGGCCAAATATATTAATCTGTAGAATGTATTTGTAGTATAATTATGATATTTTTTTTTCCTGGGGTCAAAATCAGGGATACCTGATGCCAAATTTAAGAGGAACATACGTATATGTGTATTTTGTATATGTGTAGGTATCTATGTGTCTATCTATCTATACACACACGTATATATATTCACACATAATTATGTATATACATGTAATTGTGCCTACACATTTATATTTGGTTTATAATACATGTATCTTTTCCAGTATTCCCACAAATCTTCTTTTAAAATTGCATTTTTCTGAGAATATGATGATTGATTATAGAACTGCTACATTCAATGTAAATTGTTAACTTAAAAAGCATACTGGTAGAAATAGCTTTATAAAAGATGAAATATTTCATGAGAGATACTGTATACTTATTGTATGTTTAACTTTTGAGTGATTTAATAAAAAATAATTATCTTTTCGAAAGATATTTGCCAAGAAATGAAGATCATCGAGGTTTGCAAGAAATCTTCACAGTCATTCCAAGCAAAATACATAGCTTCCTCCATCCTGGGGCAGATTGTGCAGGGAATAGCAGGAATGCCTCTTTTTACCCTTGGCGTAATCTTCATCGACAACAGTGTTGCCATACACTCAACTGGCATTTATCTAGGCAAGTTGTTTTCCCTCTCTAATATGATTGACCCATTTTGATTTTTAGCTTGGTGTACATATCTAAACTGATATGCAAGTACTAGTTATTGGCTCTTAGAATATTATAATAAATACTAACTGGTATGTTTGACTTCAAAATCACATTGAGTTGCCTAATTCTAAGGAGTTGATTAAGATTTGGAATTATAGACAAGCCATCTGAAAGTCATCAAAAAGATAAAGAAAAATGGGAAAAATGCATACTGTCTTAATAAAATCTATATTCTTTCTACATATGTGTGTCTAATATACATATAGTACACATAACATTTATATGTTATATATATGTATATATAGTTTGTAATATCAAACTTTACAGGCTGCATTTCATTTCTCTGGTGAAAAAATATCTCAAATTATCAGATTGAATTGCTTAAATTATATTTAAACTTTGGGGACATAGGTGTGAAGTTGCTGCCATCATAAGGAGATGGAAATACTGTTTCATGCTTCCTCAGTACTGGATTCAATGTGTTATTGAAATCATCGTCATTGTACTAACTTCTTAACCTACATTAACTTATTTCATTTTTTGAGGGAGCTCAGATAGTTTGAAGTTAATGTGAATATAATCTTGTTCATCCCATCAAGAAGAGAAGTGATGTGCTATTTAATTGACTACATTGAAGTATTCCATTTCCAGTGTTTTTTTTTTTTTTTTTTAAATGTTTTATTTATTTCTAGGAGAGAGAGAGAGAGAGACAGCGCGAGCAGGGGAGGGTCAGAGAGAGAGGGAGTCACAGACTGAAACAGGCTCCAGGCTCTGAGCTGGCCGTCAGCACAGAGCCCGACGCGGGGCTCGAACCCACGAACCGCGAGATCATGACCCAAGCGAAAGTCGGACGCTTAACCGACTAAGCCACCCAGGCGTCCCCCATTTCCAGTGTTTTATGCCATGGTATCCCATAATAAATAACCAGGGGTATATCTCAGAATAATCTGTATTTCCATATGTTTTAATAGCTCCTGGTCCTGGTAGATCATCTGTCTGGACAGGGTTATCTAACTATCATATTTTTTAAAAAAATAAAAGAAGTATATTCTGAAGATGATTTAGGAGAAAATAGCATTTTGCACCAAAATAATACCTTTTCCACCAGAAGTAAGAAAAGTTATGTCAATAGATTAAAATAGTTGATTTTCATATTTATGTTTTTCTTGAACAAAAAATTTGCAGTGATTTATTAATGTTGGCTGAGGGTGGCAACAATTGTTTGTTTTACTTTTGGTGTTACTGAGTAATTATTGAAATGCATATTTACACACTCCAGAAAGAAACTTACTTTATCTCTACCTCCTGCCACCGTGGCAGATAAGGTGAAGGATACAAACTATCACAAATTAAAGTGAAATCAGGTATATCGAATTTATATTTCTTTTAAATATAGGTATGTTTATATCACATTAAATATATAGATTAAATAAGATACAGTGAATTCTATAATTAACCTAAGTTTCTTTTTTAAAATTTCTTTTTTTAATGTTTTTTATTTGTTTCTGAGAGAGAGAGAGAGAGGAGGGGAGGGTCAGAGAGAGAGAGGGGGACAGAATCTGAAGCAGGCTCCAGGCTCTGGGCTAGCTGTCAGCACAGAGCCTGACATAGGGCTCGAACCCACGAACCATGAGATCATGACCTGAGTCGAAGTTAGATGCTTAACCGACTGAGACACCCAGACACCCCTAAGTTTCTTTAATATATGCACTGGATGATATAATGATGGTTAACTTCACTAAATTATGGCAACCATTTGTTTGTTTCGACACCAGTCTAGAGTTTCTACCGTATTTTTTAGATGTGACTAACACAGTCAGTAGACTCTGAGTAAAGCAGATTACTCTCCATTATATGGGTGAGCCGTATCCAATTAGTTGAAGGCTTTCAGAACAAAGACTTGGGTTTCCCAAAAAAGAAGCAATTCTTTTGCCAAACTGCTAGATAGAAATTCTGCCTGAGTTTTCCCAGCCTTCTGGACTGTCTTATGGATTTCAGGCTTCATAACGTAACATTAACTCTTACCTGGATTTCCATTCTGTCAGCCTACTCTACAAATTTGGACTTGCCAGACCTTATAATTGCATGAGCCAATTGCTTATAATATCTCTCTCAATATCCTGTTGATTCTGCTTCTCAGAAGAATCCTGACTAATAAAGTATGTTATGAAGCTTTCAGAAGTAATCTCTTTCAACAACGTAATTTTTATCACGACAGAACTGGCTTATGTAGTTGTTTGATGTTCAGTATTCATTTTATAGGCTTACTGGAAGCTTCATTAATAGTTGGATATTCTTTGGGTTATGTGATAGGAGCACCCCTTATTAAGGGGAATGAAAACAGTATTCTCCCAATTAGGTAAGTAATTTTATTTCCTTTTTTGTTGTTGTTTACACTATATAAAATATTTATTGGATAGATAATATAGCATATAAACATATATTTTTAATTTGTTATACCATATTTTTAAGAAAAACATGTAAATATGACTGATATGCTTATTTATATACATATAAATACACTTTTATTTTTATTTTTTGAAATACAATTTTAAAAACACTATAAAGAAAGCCTTATTACTAATTCTGCATATAGTTTTTTTTTTAAATTGTAGATAGAATACATGATGTAAATTTTACCATCTTAACCATTTTTAAGTGTATAGTACAATATTGTTAGCCATGTGCACATTGTTGTACAATGGATCACTAGAAATTTTGGATCTTGCAAAACTTAATTCTGTCTCCATTGCACAATAACTTCCATTTACCTCCTTCTCCGCAGCCCCTGAAAATCACCATTTTACTTTCTAAGATTTTGACTACTTCATATACCTCATATAAGTGGAATCATGTGGTATTTGTCTCTTTGTCACTGGCTTATTTTACTTAGCAAAATGACCTCAGGTTATTGAGCATATGCCATAGTATATGCCAGTAAAAGTACTTTCTTTTTAAAGCTAAATATTATTCCATTGCATGTATATACCACACTTTATCTGTTTATTTGTCTATGGATATTTAGGTTATTACTTCCACCCCTTGGCTATTTTGATAATGCTGCAGTTTACATAGTGAGCAAATATCTCTTTGAAATTCCATTTTCAATTCTGTTGGATCTATAACCAGATGTGGGATTGCTAAATCCTGTGGTATTTTTATTTTTAAGATTTTTGAGGAACTCCCATTCTATTTTTCATAGAGGTACTTTGCACCATTGACATTCCCACCAGTAATACACAAGGGTTCCAATTTCTCACATCCTTGCCAACACTTGTTATTTTCTTTCTCCTTCTTCCTCCTCCTCCTTTTCTTTCTTCTTCTCTTTTTCCTTTTGCCATCCTGACAGTTATGAGGTGATAGCTCAGTATAGTTTTGATTTTTATGTTCCTGATGATTAGTGATAATGAGTAGCTTTTCGATTACTTGTTGTCCATTTGTTTATTTTCTTTGGAGAAATGTCTAAACATTTAGTCTATAATATCTCCATTAAGGCTTCTTCTTGTATCACCATTCAAAGACTTCCAGATGGCATATTCATCCCTGTGGTTTCTCACACAAGGTTGCTTCTGACAAGGGAGCATATGATAAGACAAAAAAGTGTGACACTATGACAACTACAGATTTCACTGGTCTTACTCTGTGCCCCAATATCCAGAAATAGCTGACTTGATAGAACGGAGTCATGGCTTGGTGTTCTCAACATTTTTTTTTTTTTTTTGTGGAGTATGTAGGTTTTCTATATTACTATCATGTCATCTTCAGAGATAGTTTTACTCATTCCTTTCTGATTTGAATGCCTTTATTTCTTTTTCTTGCCTAATTGAACTGGCTAGTACTTCCAGGGCTATGTTCACTGAAAGTGAGGAGAATTGGGTTTCCTCATCTTATTCCTGGTCTTATGGGTTTGTCATATATGGCCTTTATTGGGTTGGTGTATGTTCCCTTTTACGCACTTTGTTGAGAGTTTTTATTATGAATGAATGCTGAATTTTGTCAAATGTTTTCTACACATCAGTTGACATGATCATATGATTTGTTTCTTTCATTTTGTTTCTGTGGTGTAGCACATTGATTAATTTGCAAATATTGAGCCATCCTTGCATCCCTGGAATAAATCCCATTTGGTTGTGGTATATGATCCTTTTAATACATTGTTAAATTTGGTTTCCTAATATTTTGTTGAGGATTTTTGAATCTGTGCTCATCAGGGATATTGGCATGTAATTTTCTTGTAGTGTCCCTGTGTGGTTTTATTTGCACATTTAAATGTAATATCCAATTTCAGGTTTTTTTCTGTAATATGACAAATGGACCAAGCTTCTGTTTCTCCCCTCAAAGAGATATCCCATTGTACTGATAACATTTATGGATCATTCTGTGTTTTTTTAAATTAATTTATTTTTTATTGATATTATACACCCATTTATATCATAAATTAAATTTCTTACATACATAGGTTTCCTTCTTATCTCTTGTCTCTCTAATCTGTTGTCTGATCTATCTATTTTCATGCCAGTACTACAATGTTTCAGTAACTGCAAATTTACATATGATTTGCTATTTGATTGGATAAGTCCTTCCTCAATATTATTCACCAAAAAGCAGGGGCTATTTCTGCAGAATTACTCTTTCAGATAAACTTAATAGTCTCAGGTTACAATGAAAACATTTTGATTTGAAATACTTGAATTTATGTATCAAATTGGAAATAATCGTCAGCTTTCTATGCAGGAATATGGTATATATTGCTCTATTTGCTCTTCATTTGTGCCCTTCAATAAAGCTTTAGGATTTTTGTTATTGAAAATACTCCATTAAGCTTATTTCTACTAATTTATTTTGTTAGTAATGCACTTGGAATCTTTATATTATTCTTAATTATTTCTAGTAGGAGGAAAAGCTATTGATATATATGGCACCTATTAAATTCTTTGCTTATATTTTCTGGCTAGTTTATTTTCCTCAGCCTTCTTGGTTATCAATTATTTACAGATATGTAATAATCATATGTAGCTTAATGCATATGGTTACAATACATAGCTGGATTGAAAAGTAAAAAGGGGAAAAAATCTAAATATTATAATCAGTGAGGAAATACATAATCTTAGTGACAATCTAGAGTTGAAACTCTTTCTGCATACCATGTCCAGATATATATACCTCTCTGATAATGGAACTCAAGATTGCAACCTTATAGCATTGCAAGTTGGGACTTGTATCGCTGAATAATGTAGCAATGGATAAGGAGTTATCCCATTAATGAACATAACTGTTAATATTCTTCACATTCTGTGAAAGGCAGGGCCTGTATGCCAGCTCTTCACTAGGTCATTGTTGACAGTAGAATTGCCTGTGAGAAATTAGCACCTTCAAAACTGTGGTTCTTAACTATGTGGGTTATTTTCCCACAATGGATGGTCAGACAAGGTCTTAAATGTCTGTGGAACTGAAGACAGGGATAGCTATATGGTAATGAATATCCCCAAATCTCTCTAAATGATACAAAATAACTTAACAGCTATGAAAATTTTTTGCAAGATCATGGCCTGAGCATGACTGAAAACAGATTGTGCTGAAACTGCAAAATGAACAGTGAGAAAATAGAGAAAGTCAACACAATATACTTCACATTGCCATCCCACTTTGCTCACTACAAAGTCTGCAAAGGCAGACCAAGGAAAAGCTGCAGGGGAAATGGAAGATGAAGGCTAACAAAGGGTCCTGGGGTGATTAGGTGTGATCACCAGAAGGGTGATAAACACTCAATCTGAGTTGAGTCAGAGAAGGAACTGTAAGAAAGATTTCCAAGTATATGTAATTTAAAGGGTCAGATGTCAGATAAAAGGTTAGTTGTGCACCTTAAAGTCCAGGCTTGCCCTAAAGAGTGTGCATGATTTAAATGAGCAGGAATGATTTTAAAGGATAGGTACGATTTAAAGGGGATAATCTTCCAAATGCATAGCTTCTGTAGGAGAAAAAAAGTTACAAAGGAACAAAATTACTTTTGCCACCTGAGTGAACATGGGAAAAGAAAGAAAAGAGAAAAAAATTATAATCTTGTTGGATAAAAGGTACCTGCATAATTGGAGGACTCATACAATCAGCAAAACAAACAATAGAGACACATTAACAAAAAATGTTTCATTTCTCTCTTTCTCTCTCTCTGATTATGGCTTTGTAATGAAATACACAAAGTTGAAATTTTTAACTTTTCTCTGTTAGTATTGAAGACATTGATCATCATTACAAGTGGCTGCGGACTTGGTGGATTTATTTTGGTTTTGTCTCACTTATTGCATGGTTTACATTAATACCATTGTCATGCTTCCCACACAGTATACGAGGTGACTATAAAAATGTAATTCATTAAATTAAAAGACAGTATATTCCTTGTCCCTACCCCCATCTCCTGTTCTCAGAATATGGCTGAACTACTTTTCTTTTTGTCATGGAGATATGACATATGCTAGTGTTGTTTGAAAACGAGCTGCATGTTGCCAAATATTATTTATGTGCCAAACTTGCATTAGTATATATTTTTGCTTCTTGTCATTTTTTTTAAAAAGGCAGAGTTCATAAATTTTCTTAAAGAAATCTATTTAAATCTATTTATAGAGCATTATTTAATACATGTACCACCTGATAAAATTATTGTTAGATAAAATAATACCTATTAAAATTCTTTTGGAAATAGTAAAAAATACATATACCATTAGAGAAATCAGATACTCTCCTAATGGTAGTACATTTTATTGGTACAAAGTATTTTTAGTAATATCAAAGATTACTCTTACATTTTAATGCTGTGTTGTCAAAATATAATCACATTCCATGTGTGACTATTTAAATTTCAAATTAAATTGCAGTCAGTCATAGGAGCTATATTTCAAGTATTTAATAGCTACAAAAAGCTTGTGGCTACAGTATTGGACAGTACAGCGATGAAAAGTTTTCATTATCATAGAATAGTCTTTATGACAGCACTATTTTAGAAGAATGTGCTTTTTACTTAATTAGATTGACTTTAGCTTGTTCAAAAATAGCTCACTTGCCATTTCAAGAAAAACTATACTAAGATGTGTACATATGTTTGTATATATGTTTTAATTATTTGAATGTGTCATAAGATTCTTTGACTTGTTAACATATAGGTACAGCAAAGATAAAAGCTGAGAAACGTAAACAGTCTCCTCCGTTGGACAAAAAGTCTAAAGACCAGGAACTTGGAACTAGTATCAAGGATTTTTTTGCTACTCTTTGGGTAAAGTAAACTATTTTACACAAGCAAGCCAATTAAGTTGACCTGTATATTTTTCTAACAGTGAATTTAAGAGAATAACCGTAAAGCGTTCAACTTAAATCTTAGTGGGGACTTAAACTCTTAATTAGCTTATTCATTTTACAGACAACGGCAAATAGGACCCACCTTACCTAAGTGACATTTCCAGGAACATGGCTTGTATCAGAGGATGGTACTAGTTTTTTCCTTCTACCATTTCTTTTCATTTTACTTTTGTATTATTTTGTGTTTGTTCTTTCCCTGAAGAAATACATAAGACAGGTATTAACATCTTTTTATTATGTTTAAATGACTTAGAAGAGAACTCTAGAAGTAAACAAATATTCTCAAAAACATCATATTTTATGGAAAATATCTCACCTCAGTATCAAATGGAGAATTCTTTGCTTCTCTAGGTGAGAAACAAGGCCTACAATATAGACATAGTGGGTTAAAAAATGAACTTCTGAATAGTGATTCTACATTCAATTTGCTTTCACTTCTCCTTTTCATAACTTTATCCTTTATGTTGTGGGCAGAATTGTATTGAAGATATCTGATAACTAATGCTTATATCTTTATGGAGCTTATTATATTCTTGTGTAGGTTTCAGATTTTTTAAAAAAATTTTAAATATTTATTTATTATTGAGAGACAGAGCATGAGCAGGGAAGGGGCACAGAGAGAGACACAGAATCCGAAGCAGGCTCCAGGCTCTGAGCTGTCAGCACAGAGCCCAACACTGGGCTAGAACAGACCTGAGTTGAAGTCAGAGATTAATGACCTGAGTTGAAGTCGGATGCTCAAGTGACTGAGCCACCCAGGCACCCCACAGATTTTTTAAAAATACAGAGATGATAGGCACCTGGGTGGCTCAGTCTTTTAAGCATCCATCTCTGGATCTCGATTCAGGTCATGATCTCATGGTTCATGAGTTCAAACCCCGCGTTAGGCTCTGTGCTGACAGTGCAAAGCCTGCTTGGGATTGTTTCTCTCCCTCTCTGTGCTCCTCCACTGCTTGCACTCTCTTTCTCTTTCATAATAAATAAGCATTAAGAAATACAGAGATTAAAAACACCTGATTAACAATTGTATAGAGAAAATTATATGTGAAATGTATTTTAGAAATGGGGTTAAATAGGTTTCACTGAATAGGGAGCATTTAAATTGAATACCCTAAAGCAAGAGAAGGAGTTACCATGTGAAGAATGGTCAGTAAGAAAATTCCAGGCATAAGAGACACATGTGGAAACATCTTGGAGCAGCAAAGCTTTAGGTATGTTAGGTTTAGAGAAGGTTTGTGTATTTGGAGCATAGTCGATTGGTGGGGAGAATGAAAGAATAACAGGTGGCGACTAGCTCACGCAGGTCCTGTGGAACATGGTTAGAACTTTAGATTTTGGTTTTAATGCAACAGGAAGTCACTCATATAGGTAAGGAAATAGTGTTTTAAGAACTTTAAAACATGACTTTGGGTAAAAAATGGATTAGAGTAGGGTAAAAATTGAAAAAGCAGTATGACTTGGGTGTTACAGGAAGTTTTCTCTAGGTATTATAAATAGTAATTTTTTTATTCAGCTGTAGTATATGAGACCCAATTGTAAGAACAAATTAAATAATTATTTGCTGTTTATAAAATACAAGGCTATTGACCATGACTTGTGTAAGAAGAAGAAAAAAGGTAAGCTTTCCACATATCAACATGATTTGAGCTTCTGGATCCTTAAAAAAAAGAAATTAGAGAGCTCCTGGGTAGCTCAGTTGGTTAAGTGTCTGACTTTGGCCTAGGTCATGATCTCACTGTTCATGGGTTTGAGCCCCGTGTAGGACTTTGTGCTGAAAGCTCAGAGCCTGGAGCCTGCTTCAGATTCTATATCTATCTCTCTCTCTGCCCTTTCCCTGCTTGCAGTCTGCCTCTCTCTTACTCACTCACTCTCTCCCTCTCTCTCAAAAATACTAAACATAAAAGTTTTTTAAAAGTGAAAAGCTAAAGTATGGGGAAATAAATGTTCTAAAGCCTACATATAGACGTATAATATTAAGATCCAACAGAAAGCTTATGTATCTGTGTTCTTTCCTTCAATAATGTCATAGGCTGAGTTTCAGAAAGAAAACAGGGATAATGGGTCATACTTTAGGGAGGCTTACTATATTAGAAAAATTCCCACTGTTTGCCTTATTTCATAGTTTAGCACCTGCCAAAGCGCATTGCTCAGTAAAATGTAACTACTTTTTGAGCTTTGTTGGTGAAATTAAAGTAGGGCATGTCTTCCCTGATAATGGAGCCAGGGAGTGTTTTCTGCTAAGTTGGTTGATACTTGTGAGTCATTTAAGCAATGGAGCTTATTAAAGAATTCATCCAAGGAAGAGTGGAGTTGAGCAGTGGATAATGGCTATAACCCCTCATCAGGCAAGGGCTAGAGATGCTATGACTTTCTAGAAATGAATAGAAAGTGAAACTAAGGGTGAGTCTGTGCTTCTCTGTTGTAGATCTTGTAGGCAGAGAGGTTTTCTTCATTAGGGTCTGTTACTTTTCACCTAAGCCCAAAAATCAGATGAGATACTAGATACTTTGACCACTTAGGAGTAGCCTCCTATTCTCCTTTGACAAAAAGTTTTAGAGAGAGAAAGCTCTGCTGTTCTCTTTGTGCTCTGTTGGTTATCCAAGAGGTAAAAGTCTAATGCTACATCAGATCTCTCCTTATCCATAGGTTCTTATCTGTTAGCAGGCCTGACTACTAGTAGGACTATCCAGGAGGGATATTAAATCACACTTACTACTGATGAGACTTAATGTAAATTTCCGTATTTCTTTGATTCTAAAACACACTTTTTTCCTTTACATTTTAACATATTTAGAATTGGGTTGGTATTAAACTCATGGAGTCTTGAAACAACTATAAAGCAGTATGTAATTGTTACATAGTAGATATTGGCTGAGTATGGGTAAACTTGGTCATAGTTGTTCATATTATCATTACCTTAAGTAAGTTATATACTTTAGTGGGACTGTCCATATTAGGTGAAACTGTTGGGTTAACTCTTCAAAAAGATGATGCAGTATTTAAGCATTGAATTATAAAGTTATTATATACCCAGAAAGACAGAAACAACAACAGAATATAATGTTGATATTAGTAAAGCAAACATTTGATGTTGAATGAATGACCACTAGTTTACCTTTTCTTGCAGATAACATCAAAGTGTTTTATGACAATTAAGTAAAGGAGTCCCATATGTAGAGATAGCTTTATTGTACTTTAATTAAGATACTTGCTAAAGGACTGTCTACCACATGCCAAACTGTGCAGCTGAGTCAGGAAAAATTGGCAAGTCCTTCCTAATAGATCTAATATTTCAAAAGCTGGTGAAACTAACATCTGCATAGTATAGGACTTTCCTTAAAGCATTGTATTGTTATATAAGTGGCAGTGATTTTTTTCTTAGTGATATCTAAAATAATGGTGTTTCTTACTGTTGATAGCATTTTAGAGTCCATGAAATATGGTATTTTAACCTTTCTGAGCCTCACTTTCTTTAAGAAATTGGTGCAATAATAGTACCTTCTTCGTAGGAATGTAAGGTGTATAGATTACTGCATAGTCCTTAGTAAAAACTCAATAAATACATCATGAATATGAATGCCTACTTGAGATATTTCTGATTCTAGATTAGGGAAGGAAAGTACACCAAAAATACAGGACAAGGCTTCATTAGATTTTTCTTTTATCTTGATAAGAAGAGTGGGCTGTCAACTAGAAAATAGACTTAAAAGATTAATGTGAAGAATTTGATTGAATATCTGTTGATTTGATTAAATATCTGTTGTCATCCTGCATTACTAATCCTATAGTTCAATACTTCCTGGTTCATGACACTTAATTGATACTATTTGCTTGAAGTTCAATGTCTGTTTATAAGCTCCTAATATAAGGACTGATGTAAAATCATTCCAGCAAGCAAATTATTCCAGTCAGTAAAATGTATCACCATCATCATAACACTTACTAATAACTAGTCAAAAAACGTATCTCCTGATTTTCTAGACATAGATTTTTTTAAAAGAGTCTTCTTATCATAAATTTTGATTAAAAGCCAGAGAAGTGACTATTTTTAGAATGAATTTTCTCTATTACCCTATTTCTTGCTGTTCCTTATTTATATATTTTAGAAAATTTATCAATTAAGGAAAGAAAAGAATTTTATTCAAATGTTAGTAGAGATCATTTTAGTTTTAAAACAGATAAAATGAGCATATATAAAAGTAAAAAAGCTAGAATGGAGACAAAATATTTAACACTTTTATAAAGTTTTAATATCCATGAGGTGAAAAGTTATAAATAAAAGTCAATGGCATTAAGCTTGAAGAATAGAAAGTAGAACATTGACTAAGAACAATAATAGTCTATAATTATCAGAATATAATAGATTAGAAATATATTTTAAAAGACTAAAAATGGAGAGCATAGAAATTAGGGAAATAAATCAGGAAAAAGAAAAAAATGAAATTAAGACTGGTTGGAAGCAGGTAAGGAATAAGGTTTTATAGGAGAAAACTTTTTAAATGTATGGAGCGGAGAGATCAACACGTTTACCTTCTTTTTATTCATCTCATACCTTAAGTTTCACACCTTAGTAACAGGGAAGACACTTACATACTAAAACTCCTATGAACAAAGAAGTGTCAATGAATATTATGATAATAAAAAACTTTTTGAATGATAAAGGACCAAATGAATATAAAGTGTTATTCTTTGTGCGTGACTATAAGTGGATGACAGAATCCATCAAAGGAAGCTGGTATCCATATTATTTAGATACACTGTTGGTAGTCAAAATATGAATTTCCTTGGAAAGCAAGTAAATTACTATCAAAGATACTAAAATCAATTTACATTTTATGTAAGTAACATGATTAAAAAAACATTAATCGCTTGTATAAATATGATGTCAGCACATCATATACTAGTTTCAGTCTCTGAGTTGTCTACTGGCTTTGACCAAATAAATTGGTATGGAAACAGAGTAAAAGAGATTTCAGGTTAAAGGGCTGAAACATTTTTAAACTAGAAAAAACAGCAGTTTCTAGGTGAGATATTTTACTCTTACTGACAGCTTTAATAAAGATAAGCATTACTTATTTTCTGTGGCTAACTATAGATATTTCATCGTAAGGAGTGAAGACGAGAGCAAGTGATAAGTTAAATGATCAAGTAAAACACTTGAGAAATTCAAAGAAGTTTATTGGTATCCTCTTCAGCTTATGTTTTCCTCCTCTTGGTTCATAGACACAAAGACCTTTTATTGGCAAGATCATTGTTTCTTGTCATGCTACCTTGACTGGGGTAGGAAGTAGATTAATGCTTCTACCACATAAAAGAAAAAGTTCCACAATTAATTGGGACATTATACACCCCATCTCCAATGAACCTTGGTTAAGTCTTAAGGATCTCTTTCCTCTCTGCAACACTATTCTACGTTAGTTTCGTTGTTAACATTTGTTTGCCACTGCTACTCGAGCCCTGTCCTCAACCCTAGTCTACTTGTCTGTGGCCACTATTCCATATTCTTTATATTTTGCTGATCCTGTCCTTATTTCAGACTCTAAGTACATGCAAGAGTACCTAGCCTAGTTTGAAATCATACCTCCCACACCAACATGAACCTCCTCTCATGTGGTAAAGACCTTGGTTTTAGACAAAGTTTGTGATGGACTAGAGCTTAGTGCCACAGCTATTGCATAAAAGTATCTGCTACTGTAAAGAACTAATCTGATTTCTCCTTTTCTATATCAACATCTACCATAATTAAGCCTGAGTTTACTACAAGAAATTCCCTGAATACTGATTTGTATGTTTGGCCTTTTTCTGTGCATCCCATATTTATATTTAAGAAAAGAAAAATAATATATGTATATATTTAAAGAGGAAAGCCCGGAGATTTTATTGGAAAGGTCCCTTGTATTTTGAGTGTTTGCTATGCTCACATTTTCTTTCTGAATAAAGTGCCCACAGCCCTTTCTGAATAAGTCCAGAAGTGTTTTGCATTAATTGCCATGTTCTATATGATGTAGTTCAAATGTCCTAGTTAAAACTAGATTTGAGATGAGCACATGAGCCCAAGACAGCAATCTTTAGATTTCCCAAAGACTTAGCAAATATCTTGAGAAAAAAATATCCCATTAAGACACCTGCTATAAAGTGACTCGTTAATTTCTCTTTCTTAGGAGAATGGAAATAGACAAAAGGGAGCTTTAATAAATTGATGTCAAGAAAATGAATGAGCAAAGGCCATTGAGATAGAGAAGCAAATGAAGAGAGAGTACTAAGTAGCTGTAATAAAAGTAGATATAGATACAGTAAGCTGACAGAAGCTTAATATCTGGGCCTTTGATGCAATTAAGACATTTACATTTATTTATTTTTGAGAGACAGAAACAGAGCACAAGTCAGGGAAGGGCAGAGAGAGAATGAGACACAGAATCCAAAGCAGGCTCCATATTCTGAGTTATCAGCACAGAGCCTGACCCAAGACTTGAACTCACAAACTGTGACATCATTACCTGAGCTGAAGTTGGACGCTGAACTGACTGAGCCGCCCAGGTGCCCCTCTTCCTGTTGTATCTTATACAGATTGCCATTTCACATAGAATCGTGATATAGTCTAGTGGAATGGCAGATAGAACTTAGCAACAGATTAATACATATAAGAACTTGCTATATGATAGAATAGGCACTGCAGAGATGGTTGCTCAGTAGATGTGATGACAAATTTGGTTTTCTGTACGGTGAAATGAAATTGGATTTCTACTTCATATCATACACAAAAGTAATTTTTAGGTAAATAAAATGTGATTAGAAGAAAACAGCACAGTTAATGCTAAACCATGAGAGAAACATCTTGTGACATAGAGGTAGGAAAGGTTAAACAAGTTTGCAACAGTGTAAAATACAAAGTAAAAATGTATGGATCAAAGATTTCTGTTCTATGAAGGAAACTGTAGACAGTGTTAAAAGATGAGTGACAGATCTCTCAATCCAACAAGAGATTAGTATTTAGAATAAACAAGAAATTCTTGGAAAATCCACATAGGAATTTCAGGGAGCCTAATAAAAATGTGAATAAGCAGTGTATACACAGTAACCAATACTAAATAGCTATGAATTACATGAAGAAATGCTCAGTTGGATTTGAATTTAAGGAAGTATAAAATAAGGCATTGTGGTACTACTTTACTTCTATCAGCATGGCAAATTTTTAAAAGCCAGATAGTAACATCAAGTGTTTGTGATTATGTGGGGTATACCAGTTATCTACTGCTACATGACAAACCACCCCAAAACTTAGTGGCTTAAAATAATAAAACATGATTTGTTCATTGATCTGCAGTTTTGTCAGGGCTTGTTCCTTTTCAAAAATATTTTTTAATGTTTGTTTATTTTTGAGAGAGAGAGTATGTGAGCAGGGAAGGAGCAGAGAGAGAGAGGGAGACATAAAATCAGAAGCAGGATCCAGGCTCTAAGCTGTCTGCACAGAGCCTGATGAGGGACTCAAACTGACAAACTGACATCATGACCTGAACCTAAGTCAGGTGCTTAACCTAGTAAGCCACCAGGCACCCTGTGGCTTGTTCTTTCAGCTCAACTTGTCAACTAAGGTCAAGTCTGGAAGATAAAATCATCTGGAGGCTTATTTACTCAAATATTAGCTTTTGATACTGGTTGTTTGCTGAAATACCCATAGATGGCCTCTCTATCTGGCCTGGCCTTTCTTAAAATATGGTGAAAGAGTCCCAACACCAGAGTCCTAAGAGAGTGGGAGTACATTCCAGAAGTCATATTGTCACTTTTTGACCTAACCTCAGAAGTCATGCTGCGTCAGGTGCTTTGTTGAGACAGTCAATAAAGGACTTTTCCAAGTTCAGTGCCTCATGATGAGAGAATGGCAAAGTTCTGGAAAGGTATGTGGAAGTGAAAATATTGGTCTAATGGATTTTATAAAAAGTGTAAGTCGCTACATGAAGAAAATAGAATTCTCCTACATTATGGTGTGATTATAAACTGATACGTATTGGGAACATATTCTAGAGAAATAATCACTTAAGAATACTAACTCCCAATGCCCTAGCAATCCCGTTCTGGGATATATACTTCCAAAGATGTTCTACCCTAGTCCTTGATGGTGCATGCACAAGGATGTTTAATGTTGCCTTGCTGGTGACATTGGGAATGGAACTGAGTCTAAGCATTTAACCCTGTGGGAGTGAATGAATATGGTGGAATCACACTTTGTAAAGTTAGATAGAACTCAGAAGATGAGTTAATATATAGAATATGTTTATATCAAAAGAGGTATTTAGGACTAGAAAAAAATTAAGTTATTTTAAGAATATACGAACATAAAACACCACTGAAAAATTCAAAGATAGACACATTTATAGGAAATACAGAAATCTGTTTGAAAGTTAATATTTTAATGTTAATTATTGTCATGTTAATTCTATGTATCATGTAATAGTATAGTAGGTAATAGTAAACCATCACTACACATCCTTGTCAGGCTTCTCAGTAATTTCAAAAAAATTGACTAAAATGCAGAATTTAAATGACTTCACTCTATGTGGAATTCCCAGGAGTAATATATTATAGAATCTCAACAGTATGTAATACTGGTGATTTTCCTTGAGAGGTGCTTAAATTATCTTTGTTTTGCTTTAGTTCAGTAAAAGATTTGTTAAGGAAAAAAATAGATACAAAAGAAAAGGTGCATTCTAGACACCTGGTTAATGACATATAGTCTCCCTTAAGTTTTCTACCTAACTACCAGATTTACAAATAAAAATTATAGAGGTAGAATTACAAATAAAAATGGTTTAAACACTACTTGTCTTTAATGTATTTATATATTGGTGAATTGTAAATTTTGGTATTTATATATGCATTTTCAGTTTAGATTGAGAAAGATAAAATTTTTATTTGTTGGTCATTAACATATGAATGAATGAATCTGTTCTTCTTTACCCAACGACATAAAATAATTTGTGTATGACTTATTTGTATTTCAGGTTCTAATGAAGAATCCAGTATTTATATGCCTAGCTCTGACCACAGCTTCAGAATCTTTAGTTCTTATTGGAGCTTCTCAATTTTTGCCTATATATATAGAAAATCAGTTTGTATTAACACACACTGCAGCAACTAAAATTGCAGGTGCACCTTTTCTGCTCATTGTACTCATTTTCAGATTTTTATATAAAGTTTTCTTAAATCCATTTATGAAATATTTCAAATAATCATAAATCAGGAGTAATAGCATTTACTCAAGTTTTATTTTACTTTTTCTTATTTTTCTTTTCAGTGATTTTATGCATTAGTCAATGCTCATCACAATAGTGTACTCTTAATCCCCCTTTATTTTAACTGGGCTCCCCACCAAGCTCAGCAACCTCCAGCTTGGTATCTGTATTTAGATATCTGTAGGTATCTGTATTGTTCAGGTATTTATATATCTGTATCATTTGTCCCTTTTTTACTTTGTTCATTTGTTTCTTAAATTCCATATATAAGTGAGATCATAGGGTATTTTTTTTCTCTGACTGACTTCCCTTAGCATTATACCCTCAAGGTTCATCCATGTTGTCATGAGAAAGATTTCCTTCTTTTTCATGGCTGCATAATATTCCATTATATATGTGTGTGTGTGTGTGTGTGTGTATGTGTGTATAATGTCTTCTTTATCCATTCATTTATCAATAGACACTTGGACTGCTTCTATAATTTGGCTTTGTAAATAATGCTGAAATAAACACAGGGAGGCATATATCCTTTTGAATTAGTGTTTCTGTATTCTTTGGGTAAATATCTAGTAGTGAAATTACCTGATCATAAAGTAATTCTATTTTTAATTTTCTGAGGACCTCAAAAAATCCTGTTTTTCACAGTGGCTGCAATACTTTTCATTCCCATCAACAACACACACAGTTTTCTTTTTCTTCCACACATTTGCCAACACTTTTTGTATCTTTGTTTCTAACTCTAGGCATTAAGATGGGTATGAATTTATGTCTGATTGTGGTTTTGATTTGCATTTCCCTGATGAAGAGTGATGTTGAACATCTTTTCATGTGTCCAAAATGTGTCTCTTGTAGGTAACATATAAATGTTTTCTTAATCCATTCATTCACACTGTGTCTTTTCATGGGAATATTTAGACCATTTAGGGGCACCTGGGTGGCTCAGTTGGTTAAGTGTCCAACTTTAGCTCATGTCCTTATTTCACAACTCGTGGTTTCGAGCCCCACGTCAGACTCTGTGCTGTAGCTCAGAGCCTGGAGCCTGCTTCGTATTCTGTGTCTCCCTCTCTCTTTGCCCCTCCCCTGCTCACTCACTCTCTCTCTCTCTCTCTCTCAAAAATAAACATTAAAAACATTTTTTAATTAAAAAAGTAATTATTGATAGGTAATTGCCTATAAAAATTATTATTTTCTGTTTAATTTTGTAGTTCTCTGTTTCTTCTTGTAATTGATGACTTTTTTTAGTGTTATAATTGCATTACTTTCACTTTATTTTTTATATGGCTTTATAGATTTTTGGTTTGTGCTCACCATTAGGTTTATGTATAGCATCTTAAGTATATGACAGTCTGTATTAGGTTAATGGTTGCTTTAGTTTGAGCAGATTCTAGAAACAACAGTACTTTTACTCTCTCCCTTCCATATTATATATATATATGCTTTTGTATTTTTAAATTTTATGAATCCTTTAACTAATTTTTTAGATATAATTGATTTTACTATTTTTGTTGTTAACCTTAATATAGGCTTTATAAGTGATTGATCTGCTAGTTTTACTATAGATTTGTTTGTGGGTGCCTGGGTGACTCAGTTGAGCATCTGACTTTGGCTAAGGTCATAATTTCACAGTTTGTGGGTTTGAACCCCACGTCAAGCTCTGTGCTGACAGCTCAGAGCCTGGAACCTGCTTTGGATTCTGTGTCTCTCTCTCTCTCTGTTCCTCCCCCACTTGTGTTCTGTCTCTCTCGCTCTCAAAAATAAATAATAAATCGTTAAAAAATTTGCTTTTACCACTGAAATGTTTTCCTTTTTAAAATTCTTTCTAGTTCTGGCTTTTTATTTTACACTTAAATAAAAAGGCTAGTTTAGTGGTGATGATTCTTGACTTTAGTTTGGGAAATTCTTTTCTTTCTATCAATTCTGGATGGTAAACTTTCTGGGTAGAGTATTCTTGATTGTAGGTTTTTTTTTTTTTTTTCTTTCAGCAATTTGAGTATTTATGCTACTTTCTTTGGGCCTGCACATTATCTGCTGCAAAATCAGCCGGTAGCCTTATAGTGCTTCCATTACCCTTTATATGTAACTAGGTGGTTTTTCTTGCTGCTTTTAGGATTCTCTTTTTGTCTTTAAGTTTTGACATTTTAATTATTATATGTCTTGGTGTATACTTTCTTGGCTTCATCTTGTTTTCCATTTCTGCACTGTTCCCTATCCCACTTCTACTCCTGACTCCTTACAAATAGCTACTCTTCTAAAGTTAAAGTACAATCTTCCTAAACAAGTCTGTGCATTTTTACTGCTTATATGCCTATCTGTGTACAATCTATTTCTAAAATTCATCCATTGTCTTGCATATATTCTTCTCCCACTTTCATTTCCAGTTACTTATATCAGATTCATGTTGTCTATCTATTTAATGCTGTGGAATTCTATTTTATGAATACACCACTGTTTATCCATTATCATATTAATGGACATTGAGTTACCTCTTAACTTTTCACACTTCCAAATAATGCCATAATGAATAGGCTGGTATGTGTCTACTTGTGGACATTTGTAAAAGTTGATCTAAGTTTAGACATTAAAAGGTAATTGATACTGTGTACATCTTCAGTTTTGGTAGATACTAAGATTGGCTCTCCAAAAGAGGTTGCAATTGGTATTAAATGTTTTAAGATTCTGGCATTAATGGGAAAGTCATGAATATTGTCATGTATTTTATGCTGTAAAAAGCCAAGGATACATGTAATAACTTTTAGGATAACCAATAATAGTAAAAAACAAATAGTAAAAGAACCTAGTAATTTGAAAATTTTGATTAAAATTTTAAACAAAGAAAGAAATGAGGGACATAAAACATGTAGGCCAAATAATTGTTAAAAAACATGTGGGCCAAAACATGTTAAAATAGGCAAAAGTTTTGACTATCAGCCTATTATGGAGTAGGTTTTATGAAACAGGAAACACCATTGTCAGACTGCAAATAGTCCAAAATCCAAAAACGTAGCAGTTTAAAGGGCCATAATGACAATATTTTTCATGAATCCACCATGTGTTTTTCCATTCTGATAAATCTCATCAAGAGATTGGGACTAAATTTGTTCAATTTGTTTCCCACAGTGTTTAAATAAGGAGAATATCAACAAAGCTCCAAGCAACAGGATAAGGCCACGTGTAGTACTGGCCTCAACCATGCTGGCAAAGTGTTGGCCACAGCCAGCTAAATAAGTCTCTTGGCCCTCATGGTCTACCTTAGAAAGCAAGATGGATCTCTCCTTAGGTTTCTCTATTGACCTTTTTACTTAGCCTGAATTATTAATCCAGTAAAACAGAAAGTATTAGCAATTGTGTATGTTCTACCTTGGACTAAAAAGATGAAGTTTTGGGCAATTCTGTCATCCAAATTAGTGTTGATCAATGGCTGATGCTGATCAGAATGCTTTCCAAAGCTGAGGTGGTGTCACTGATTATTTCAACTAAAGTTGGGAGCAAATTTTATAGCACCTTTTCTGATTGGATTACTCTTATTATACTGATAACTGCCCTCAGGTGCGTATAAATAATGTGTCAGTAATTCTGCTGGGACGCTCCTGTCAGATTTCCACAGTCTTCTGAGGGCTATTTGATCTACTGGTGATATTTCTTTAAGCACTTGTAAATCTCTTATGAATGTCTCTATGGCTTGAATATACCATATTCACTTGACAAGGAAAGTTTGTCACATAGTTGTGAATCTGATTGATGCATCCCAGAATGAAATATAAGTCTGCTGAATCACAAAGCCTACATAGGTCGGGGCTTCTGTTTTGAAAAGAGGCTAATAGTAAGCTAAGAGTTGTTTTTCCAACCTACCTGTTTCAGGGAGTCAGCGAATCTAAACCCCAAGGGATGCTCCTGAATGGAGGATGGCTCCCTCTTCCAGAGGCTCCAGTACACAAAATCTCTATAGACTTCTAGTTTAATTAGGGTTTGTGGTACCTCAAAGCAGGAAGTATGCCGTCGCTTGTTGATTAGGTTCAAATGTAGGTCGGGATTACACTCACTGTGGATTAGCTGATAGAAAAGACCAATGAAGTAGAATATGAGCATGAATCACCTACTGTCTCTCTAATACTCAAGAGTCCAAAGCTATACTATACTTCCTTTTGGTCAAGGAGAAGGGGAAAAACAATTTGTCTTTAATTGCCAGAGGGATTGAGCATTATAAATCTGTCTGCATAGTTCCGCAAAACTTGATGAGCATTCTTCTCCATTTTGTTGGGCTTTATCAGTCATCTTTGCTGATGAAGGTTTGATAGCACTAAAGTCAGAGCTTTTGAGTCTGAGACTTCTGACTCTCCATCTTACTAAATATTTATCTATCATTAAAAGCTTTTGGCATCAGATGATAATGGTACTCACAATAAATCCTTGTGTACCCCATTTTAGTAAATATCAGAGGAGTTTAGATTGTACTGCAAAAGTATATTTATGGCCTTGCA
The DNA here is from genome assembly GCF_003009895.1 of Hyaena hyaena. Lineage (NCBI taxonomy): Eukaryota > Metazoa > Chordata > Mammalia > Carnivora > Hyaenidae > Hyaena > Hyaena hyaena. The sequence continues at coordinate 75,772 of NW_024081610.1, forward strand.
GCATGAATGAGAATTGGTTTTTGTCTTTGGTTCCTAATGGGATACAAAAGGTTTTGGCAATGTCCAAAGTAGCGTCTCAAGTACCATTTGTGTGTTGCATAAATTTAGTTACCTCAGATGTTTGGACCTTCAAGAGGTATAGGGGCACCAAATGAGTTTAATTGGTGGTTAATCTGCTATAAATCTCAGTTCCCTGATAACTGTTTTCACTGGACATAAAATCTATTGAATTGAGTTATTGCTCAAATCTTATTGTCTTAATACCCCTGCGGATTCCTATAAATCCATAACAAAAGCTGAGATTTCCCTTTCTCCTGGGATTCTGTATTGTTTCCATTGGACCATACAAGAGGAGACAGGCACACAGGTTTGGATAACAATTTTTGTGTTTCACCTTTACTTTTGGAGTTTAGGAGCATAAATAAGTAAAATATAATTACCAATTATAGATTTTGAAATTGAAGCCACAGCATTTGTATATTGAAGTTACACAAAAAGTATATTGAAGTTGTCCAAAGCCTTAGCCACAAGATCATTTTACCTCCTTTTCTGAGACAGTTTAAGTGCCTTATCTATGATTTTTACACAGGAAAATGTCGATCTTGGGAAATCTTCCCCGAGATGGTCACAACCTTGAAGGAAAACAACTCTTAGATGTTTTACTTTTGTCTTAGAATGGATTCAAAATTGGCATAATAGACTGCAGGAAGACGCAGGCCTTCAGGAAATCCAGCTCTGGCCAATTCACATTAATAAGCATTTGTGCTACTGTCTCATCAACAAAGCAAATCGGATCAACTTCTAATGATTCACCGTTTTCTCTCCATAACTACTAGAGGTTCCCTCTAAACCTACTTTGTTGAAAGTTCTTATGAATGAATGTTGTACTTTGTCAGATGACTTCCTGCATTTGTTGAAATAATCATACGGTTTTTATCCTCTTATTGATGTGATGTATCACATTGAATTGTGAATTTTGAATCACCTTTGCATCCTGACAATAATTACCACTTAATTGTGGTCAATTATTTTTTTAATATATTGTTAAATTGTTTGGCAATATTTTGTTCAGGATTTTTGCATCTATGTTCATCAGAGGTATTGGTCTGTTGCTCTCATTTTTAGTGGTGTCTTTTTCTGATTTTGGTATCAGTGTAATTCCGGCCTCAGAGAGTGAATTTGGGTTTTCCTTCCTCATCGGTTGTTTGGAAAAGTTTGAGAAGAATAGGTATTCACTCTTTAAATGTTTGGTAGAATTCACCTGTAGAGCCATCTGGTTTTGGGTTTATTTCTGAGTTTGCAAAGTTTTGTTTGTGGGAGTTTTTTGATTACTGATTGAATTTCATTGCTGGTAATTAGTCTTTCAAATTTTCTATATCTTGTTTCTGTTTTGGTAGTTCATATGTTTCTATTTCTTTTAAGTCCTTAGATTTGTTGGCATATAATTTTTCATAATATTTTTATAATCCTTTGTATTTCTGTAGTGTTTATCACTTGTTATTTTTCCCCTTTTATTTACGCTTTTATTTGAGTCTTTTTAAACAAAATTTTTTTTTGAGATTTTTTTTATTTTTGAGAGAGAGAGTGTGAGTCGGTGGCGGGGGTGGGGGGGTACAGAGAGAGAGGGAAACAGAATCCACAGCAGGTTCCAGGCTCTGAGCTGTCAGCACAGAGCCTGATGCGGGCCCCAAATCCATGGACTGAGATGATGACTGAGCCAAAGTCTGACGCCTAACTGACTGAGCCACCCAGGCACCCTGAGTTGTTTTTTTTTAATGGATTTGACTAGAGGTTTATAAATTTTGTTATCTTTTCAAAAAATCAGCTCCTGATTTAATTGATCTGTTCTCTCTCTCTCTCGTTTTTTAATTTCTGTATCAGTTATTTCTGTTCTAATCTTTATTATTTCCTTCCTTCTGCTGGTTTGGGGTTTTGTTTTTGTTTTTTTTCCTGGCTTCTTTATATGTAAGCTTAGGTTGTTAATTTGAGATATTTCTTGCTTCTTGAAGTAGATCCATATTGCTAAAAACTTTCCTCTTAGAGCCACTTTTGCTGCATCCCAAAAATTGTGGACTGTTGAATTATCATTTTTGTTTTTCTCCATGTAATTTTTGGTTTCTTGTTTTATTTTTTTGGTTGACCCATTCATTGTTTAGTAGTATGTTTTTAACCTCCCTGTATTTGTAGTCTTTCTAGACTTTTTCTTATGGTCGACTTCTAGTTTGATAGTGTTGTAGTCAGAAAGATGCATGTTATGACATAACTTTTTTAATTTGTTGAGACTTGTTTTGTGGCCTAATATATGATCTATTCTGGAGAATGTTTCCTGTGCCCTTGAAAAACTATGTATTCTGCTGTTTGAGGATAGAATATATATATTCAAATCTGTCAAATCCATCTGGCCCAGTGTGTTATTGAGCATGAGCAGGGGAGGGTCAGAGAGAAAGGGAGACACAGAATCCGAAAAAGGCTCCAGGCTCTGAGCTAGCCGCCAGCACAGAGCCCGACACGGGGCATGAACCCATAAACTGCGAGGTCATGACCCAAGCCGAAGACTGAGGCTCAACCGACTGAGCCACCTGAGTGCCCCTTGGCTTTCTTTAATAATATACTTGGATTCTTTTTTCTTTATTTTTTACATATTTATCAGTAGTTTTTGATTATTGGTTACCTTAGGTTTGTATATAACATCTTCTGCATATTACAGTCCATATTAGGTTAATGGTTACTTAAGTTTGAGTCTATACTCCTCCCTGTGTACAGTTTTGTTATATGGTGTTATAGGATATATATATATATATACTTTTATTTTATGAGTTCCTTAACTGATTTTTACAGATATACTTACTTTCACTGCTTTTGTGCCTATTTTTACTTGTGGTTTTGTTTTCCCTCACAGGGAGTCCCACTAACATTTTTTTTATAGGGCTAATTTTGTGGTTTAGAAGTTTCATATCTCTTTTTCTATTCTGAATGTTAGCCTTTCAGGATAGAGTAGTCTTGATTGTAGATTTTCTCCTTTCTGGCTTGCAAAGTTTCTGCTCAAAAATCTACTCATAATCTTACAGTATTTTCCTTGTAACTGTCTTCATTTGTCTTGATGCTTTTGAAATTCTCTCTTTATCATTGCTTCTTGCCATTTTAATTACTGTGTGTTTTGATGTGGACTTCCTTGGGTCGATTTTGTTAAGGGATTTCTGTGCCTCCTTGATCTAGATATCTGATTTCTTCCCCAGATTAGAGGATATTCAACTATTCCTTCTTCTTCTGGGATCCCTATAATGATGGAGTCTCTTGAGTTTCCTAATTGTATTCTCATTCTGCATACTTTTCCTCTTACCTGCTCAGCTTGTTTGCTTTCCATTAGTCTGTCCTCCAAGTCTCTAATTTGTTCCTCCACTTACTCTAGTCTACTATTTATTCCATCTAGTGTATTTTTAATTTCATTTATTGTGTTCTTCATCTCTGATTAGTTCTTTTTCATACTCTCTATATCTGTTTTTAGGGTCTTACTGATATTCTCCACTGTTTTCTCAAGTTCACTGAGTATTTTTATGATCATTACTTTGAATTCTCTATCAGGCATATTACTTATATTTGTTTCACTCTTGCTATGGTTTTGCTTTGTCCTGCTCTTTCATTTGGAACATATTACTCTGTCTCCTCATTTTGTCTAACTCTCTGTGTCTGTTTTCTGTGTGATAGAGCGATAGATCAGCTATGTCTCTTGCTCTGGAGAGTAATGGCCTTATGAAGAATAATCCTGTAGTGCCCTGCAGTGTAGCACTCTCTGTTCACCAGAACCTGGCACTTCAGCATATCTCCTATGTGTGTTGCATGTGTCCAGCGGTGGTGTCCTGGCTGTTTTTTTCCTTCATTGTAGTCTTCTACAGAGACTCTCTACCTGTTGTGGGCAGCGTTCAGTCTCCAGCCAGGGTGAGGCACATGGTTTTAACCCAGTGCCTCTCAGGCTTCCGTAGGGCCCACTGCCACCACCAGGACTGAAGCCCTTAAAACATATGAGTCAGAATATCTGGTGTTGACAAGGTTTGCATTGGTCTTCTAGGGGAGGGACCTGCAGGCTGAGACTGAGGCACCTGTGACTGGGCAGGGCAGATCTATCAAAGTCTGGGAGGCCAGGGTACAGTGTAAGCTAGTTAGGTAGTGAATGTGGGCACCGCTCTAGGGGAACATAAATCTTAGAATAGACAGTAACTGTGCTTATCTTTTAATTCAGAGGAGACATTATCTTTATTATACTTAACAATAAATGTGTTTACTCTTAATTCCAGGAAGGACACTATCTCTGTTTTCCAAGGCTGTTTGTTCACTATACTAATATCCTTGAAATGATAGAAAAAAGTTCAGTCAGTGATTATACTTGCTGGATATACAGAAACATGAGATACATGGAGAATTGCTTCAGTAAATATGGTAGTGATTATATTACATATAAGTAAAGATTTTCAGATTGGAAGGACAATCCAGTATGTTACTTAGAAGAGATATTCCTTAAGTATGAGGACATGAAAAGGTTGAAAATTAGAGGATAGAAAACATACTGTGTGAAAAAAACGTGGTGTAACTATAACAATTTTATGTATAGTATTCTTCAAAGCAAGAGGTATTACTTGTTGTGAAGAGATTATAATTACAGGAAGGCCAGCCAGTGAGGTAGATAAAACAATCATACATGGGTATGCTCTCAACAATATAGCTTTATAATAAATAACACAGATAGTTGGGTTAGATTTTGGTGATAATGGGTCAATTAGATACTCTTATGAAAGTAGATAAATCTTGACCTCTACCTCATTATATACAGAACTACCAATTCTAGATGTATTGTAGATCTAAATGTGAATGGTAAGACAGTAAAGCTTTTTAGGATAAAATATAGGAAAAATATCTCATGGCCTTGGAGAAAACAAAGATTTTTAATATACAGAATAAGAATCACATAAGTGTAAAGGAAAAAAATAAGTGGTATTACATTAAAATTAAGAACTTCTGTTCATCAAATGTCAACATAAAGAGTAATAATGAAAGCAGATAATCTTTTCAATAGAAATACTCTATAAAGATTTTATGTCTAAAAATTTCCATCAATAGTAAGGCAGATAATCCAATAAAATGGATGAAAAACTTGAGAAGGTGTTCTATAGATGACATCTGTTGGCCAATATTCATATGAAAGTGGGTTCATCTTCATTAGTTTTTGGGGAGATGCATATTAAAACCACAATGCAATATTATTACTGATTCACCAGAAGGGCTAAAATTAAAAAGGGAAATACATGTTGGCATGGATATCCAGTGGTTGGCATTTCATCCACTACTGGTGAAAGTGTAAATTGGTTTAAGCATTTTATAAACCTATTTGGCATTATCATGAAAATCTGAATGTATACATATTCTCTCATTCAGGAATGCCACTCCTAGTTACATACCAAACACAAATTCCTCTCAAGGATATACCTAGAAAAAGTGCAAATGTTTACAAAAGGACATGTACGTGAATTTCTAAAGTACATTACAATTCACAATATCACAGTGAACAAGTTGTGGTGTATGTGTATCTAGAATGCTATTCAGCACTGAGAAGCATCATCTATTACCATATATAAAACCATGGGTAAATTTTCCAAACATCATACCAAAAAAACTGAAAGAAGCCTTAATGCATACATACTTTATGGTCCATTTTTTAGAAAATCCTGTAAGTGCATGAGAATCTTCAGGCAATGTTCAATTTTTGATCTGGGTGGTAGTTTCATAGGAACTTTCACTTTGAAAAGTCATCTGTATGTATTGTGATTTGTATACTTTTCTGTACACCAAGGAAATATGTACAGAAAAAGGTGATTGGAAGGTCTGTGCATTGGTTGAATTTCCACTGTTTTGTTTCCTTTTGGGGTAACCCTCAAAGACTTAGCCCTTTAATTGTTGAACTCCCTAGGCCCAGGATTTTCCTATCACCTAGGGCAATAATCCTGACAGCCAATATTTTCCTGGCTGAGTTAAGGTCTCAGTTTTCTGCTCACAAATAAGCTTGGTTTTCTGAAATGTACAGTTGTTGGGTTCAAGCTGAATAAACCAAGAGTCTTTTGCTCGGTTAGTTATATGTCATGGGGATGGGATAGGACTTGGGAAGCAAACATTTTATATTATATTGGCTGCCATCCATTCCCTTTATTTTTATCTTTATCTCACTTCTGCTTTTCGTGGTACCTATTGCCCTTAATTTCTGAGATTCTGGGGTAAAATGTGGTTTACTTCTTACTGACTTCCTTACCTACAGGAATACTTCTCACCCTCTGAAGTCTCCTGATTTAGTTCCAATTCCCACACTTTTCTTGATAAATATTGCACCCCCTTTTAATTTTTTGCTTTCTAATAAGTGAATGCGTTTGTAAATGTCTACCTTTTATCAAACACTCATGTTTACTTTGTTCTAATTAATAATTGACTTATTTAATTCTCCTAGCGACCTTAACATGGTAGTATAATTATTTATAGATTTTCATTAGTAGCATCTCATACATTTAGGTATGGCTTTCATTATTTTTTCTGTTCTATCTATTTATAAATGATGATTCTCACATTTTTTACTTAAGCCATATCTTAATGAAAAAATATTTTTATTTTCTAACTATATCATGTTGTTTCTCTTTAAATAACTGTTCACATAGATTAATACTTCCCATATCTTTAATAGTGTTATAAGCTAAGTCTTTATGAGAAAGCTGAATTAAAATCCTTTGTTTATGGATTTTTAATTTTCTTAAAATCTGGGCAATTTTAACGTAATTTTATTTTATATGATGTTATTAGGTATATACATGTTTAGGAGCTACATTTCATGGTACTTTTTTTTTTTTTACTACTTTATTTTTAGACTCTCCTTTATTAAGTAACCAATCTGTCTTTTGAATAGTTAAGTTTTATGCATTTACCATTATCATGGATTCTAATATTTCAGGTAACTTTTACTTATATTTTTTGGTTTATTACTCTTCTGTTTTGCTTCTTTCTCCTCCTACCATCCTAGCCTCTCTCAATGGACTCATCTTTAAAATTTTATTTTACCCCCCTTTGGATTGTTTAGGGGATTTTAACTAACCACGGACAGTTCACTGCCTCAGTTTTCAGTAGTGAGTGTGTGTGTGTACATGTCCAGTCTAGATGATTAATTTTATCATTTTATAAATTAGCTATAATTATCATTCTTTTGCAAGTAACATACTTTTTGGCAGCTTTTATAATTTTTGATTTATTCTTAATGTTGTCAATTTTCCTTACCTTCTGTATGTGTAAGGATAGATTTAAGTATTTTTAATCCTTCTCAGTAGAGTGTACTTTTATTCCTAGGAATAATATTTTTTTAATGATGGAAATTTCTCATTCTTAGTTTCAGTTTTTCGTATATTATTTCTCTGGCATTCATTCCATTATATTTATCACAACTGCTATAAAACATTTTGTAGAGCCTCTTATTCTAGTTACCAGAAAGCTGCTTTCTGATCAGTTTTAAATTTATAAAAATAAAATTGGAAATAATACCGAAAACTCTTTGACCTACACTGCACACCTGTTTCCTCATTTTATTAACCTCTTACATTAGTATGGTAGATTTGTTATAATTAATGAACCAATATCAATACTATCTAAGGCCAATATCTTATTTGGATTTCGTTAGGTTTTACATGAAGTTGTTTTTTTTTTTTTTTTTTCTATTACAGGATCTCATTCAGGATACATGATATTTAGTTGTCATGTGTTTCCTTAGGCTTTTATTGAGTTTGACAGCTTCTCAGTCTTCTCTTGTGTTTTATGACCTTGACAGTTTTGAGGAGTGCTGGTCAGGTATTTTTTAGGATGTTCCTTAATTGGGAATTGTCCAGTTTGTTTCCTAGTGATTAGACAGGGGTTATGGGTTTTAGATGGAAGATCACAGAGGTAAAGTGCCATTTTCATCAAATCATATCATATCTTCTTCCTCGTTTTCCTTTTTCTCCTCATGCTTACCTCTATCTAATCCTTTATGCTTGATTGAAAAGAAAAACAATTTTCATAATGGCTACTCTGAAATACCACTTTGTTGTGAGATTGTTAATATTGCACATCAATCCTCAGAACCAGCAGATGGCTTAGTTTAATTCCTGGTAGCAAATCTCAGGTTTTGAACTTGTGTCATTATGAGCATGCCTCTTGCTATAAATTATAAATGCAGGCTGCTATCCAATAATAGCTTTAAATAAGACAATTTTCCTCTTCTGTTTGCATGGATTAGGTTCTGGGTTTATTTTAGTTGCCATTACTACATAGGAGCAAAACTTCATCATTCCATTATGCCTATTATAAGCTTCAGCCCCACTCTCAAATTTGTACTTCTCTTAAAGTGCAGGTTTGTCAGGATGTTTATCATACCTTTTAGTTTTTATTGTCTTTCTATTTAAATCCATGTTGGCTGTATGTTTAGAGCAGGGGGATTACATCAATGTATGAATTTTCTGTACTGTCTTTAGCTGATTATTTTTTAACCGTTTTCTTCTCCTCCTCCTCCTTTGTTTCAGGATTTGTTTTACTTCCAGGAGGTGCACTTGGCCAGCTTCTGGGAGGTATCATTGTTTCCAAGTTACACATGTCTTGTAAAGCCCTTATGAGATTTATAATCGTTACATCTGTTATATCACTTGTATTCTTTGGGTTTGTAATTTTTATACACTGTGATACAGTACCATTTGCTGGGATCAATGAAGATTATGACGGGTAAATATTATTTTGTATATTAGAATTTTACATTTGAACCTACAATGTATTTTTCAGTTAGTAGTTATTTATCTAGTAACCTATATGTTTATACCGTTATTGGAATTATTCAACATCTAAAAGAAATATAAAGTATAGTTTCACCTTTCACATTAAGGGCAGAAATATGATGACAGTTTGTGACATGACTACTTCCGCATTTCTAAAGTAATAAGGAAAAAAAACAGTGACATGATTCAGAATCTAGAAGTAATATTCTGTATTAAAGTGAGACTAACAACTTGGAGATACTGCTATCTATAGAAAGTCTTATCTTGTGTTCCTGAATTGGTATGTCTCCCTTTTTATAGACATCAAAGAATGGAACTGAAGTACATCTGAAAGTACATATAAGTAATGTATTTTTTTAAGTTAAAGTTGCAAAAACTCAAAGAACTTGGTAGAGATTGATACGAAACACAGGGGAACAGAATTCAAATAGAAAATCTAAGGACTGAACAAGTAAAATAAGTAAAGAAAATATGACTTTCACTTCAGAGTAACTTGTGGCCAACCAATGCTCCTACTGAGAACAACCCAAAAAATGGAATAGAGTTTAAAAGGTTTGTTTAAAGGCATCAGAGGATTGTTTAGGCAAATAGGAACTTGAAGGCCAAACTTCTAGAATAAGGCAGACCCTTAAGAAAAGAAGCAATATTCTGGAGTTGGATACTTCTAGGGATATTTTCTAATTCTTGATGTTGGCAAGAAGCTGAGAATTTGGGTAAACTTCAGGTCAAAAAGCATCTAGTTAAATGAGAAATCAGATACATTATTGACAGATGTATCAACCTAAAGAGATACAAACAGGGCTGGGTAGGATATCAAAGAAATGAGGGAGATAAATAAATAAGACAACATTCTGTTGGGTTTTCACTCAATACATATGCTGAATTATGAAGATAAGCTGCCATCAAGCAGAAATCTTGTAGAAAGTAGAGGAAAATTCTAGCAGTATTGTGATACTCTAGATCAGAATGAGTTTAGAATATTTTATGGGTGGAATGGGGAGGAACTGTGGTGAACAAATATTACGTGTTCTCAATTGATATCTCTCTAAGGCTCAGACCTAACAGTGAGGGCCTTCCTGAAGTACTGTAGCTTAGCCAGGAGTTAATTTGGTCTCTGATTGGATTGATTTGGCCAGCCAGCACTATAACCAGTGGCAGAAAGATCCAACACTCTAAAAAAGAAAAAAATAATAAAGATAACATTAAACCCAGCTAGCTGCAAGTATCTTAGGTAAAAAGGTCTTACATTAAAAAAAAAAAATTACCAAGCAGATCAAAAGTTATGAGAAAGAAAAGTCAATAGAATAGACCCACAGAAGATCTCAATGACATCATTATCAAATAAGAATGTTAAAATAATATTGATATGAGCCGTAATACAGATGACTGAATTTGTCTTCAGAAACCATGGGTTCAGAAGAGAGTAAAACAATATCTTCAGAATCCTGAAAGAAAAAAAAAAAACAAACCTGTCAACTCTTTAATCATTATCCAAAGATAATATCCTTCAAGAATGAAAATCAAGTAAAGATATTCTCAGGTGAAGGATAACTGATAAAATTAGTTGTTAGCTCTAAAAGAAATTATTAAGTTTTTTTTTCAGTTTAAAGCAAAATAATCCTAGTGGAAAACTTGAAACTTGAAGGATAAAGGAAGAGTAAAAGAAGTGATAAATATACTAGTAAATAGACTAATTTTTCATCTTCAGTTTAAACTGTATATAACTATTGAAGACAAAAAAGTATAGCATTGTCTGGTTTAGATTATCAAAGGTTGTAGATGTAATATGTGTGACAGCTGTAACCTAAGGGAAAGAAGAAATGGACATCTGTGGTTATGAGACTTACACATTTTAAATAGAGTGGTAAAATATCAACTTGAAGTAGAAAAGTAAGTATATATACATATACTTTAGTATATACACATATTCTTTATAGCTCAGGTATATATTTTCTGTCTTTGTATGGTCCACACACTAAGATTGTTTTTATATTAGTAAGTGTAGTGAAAAATAATAAAGAACAATAGGACTTAAAGTTTCTATTCCAGTATGCAAAGAACTTGTAAGTCATCACTCCCATCCTCACAGTTAGAAAAGATTTGAACAAATAAAAAATCAACAACAGGGGGCATACTGGGAAAAGTGCTATCCCCTAAACTGGAGAGATAGGCAAATAGAATTACAATTTATTGGGAGCAGAGGCCACTGGAACTGAATATTAAACAATGCTTGACTAATTGCTGGAGGTGGAATATGGGATAATTTGAGAGTTTAAGATTCCTAGGGACTCAGTCATAGGAGGACCCCACACAGTTTCATGACTCTTATCATCCAGGTGCTTTACCAGGTTATAACAGTGGAAATTGGGAGAAGAATCCTCTTGTGTTTTGGGCAAAGAAGAGAGGGAAAGTAACCATTTAAAATATGCCCACGAGAACTCTGCTGTTTGTAACAAGAGCCTACCCTGTTGGGTAGCTACTTTACCAGAGTTTCCCTTGCCAAACCTTAAAAAGGAGGACAATTAGACCTGTCAACCATTTTATAGCTTTCCTATCTTACACAAGGAAAGGGAGGAAAAAAGGCTAAGAAAATCTTCTGAAGGTCATAGCCTAGGGACTCAGGCCCACTGGGGCAGGGAGAGACATAAAACCTAAGATTTAATCATAAGATTATAGAGTGCTTTCCCTCAACAATATCTTACCACCACCCTAACAGATACTTAGTAATAACAGAGAACTACAACTGAGAGAGCTGCAAGGTATGCTCTGTTTAATAAAAAGATTATAGGGAGGCCCAAAGACAATCTGGAAGACAGAATGAGGATGCAAAAACTGAGGCCTTTGGCACCTGTAGCTACAACAAACTTTAAACACAGCCTAACTCCTACACAGATAAACATAAAAATCTCACATGAAAAGGCCTATTTACCTCTGTTCTTGTTAACCTGATGCATAATAGCTGCCTTTAAACAAATACATTATAAAGCATTCTAAAAGGCAAGAAAATACTCAGACTGAAAAACACAATAAGCATCAGAACCAGACTCAGATATGGCACGCATTTCGAAATGACCAGACTGGGAGCATAAAATAGCTATGATTAATATGCTAAGGGTTCTAATGCATAAAAGTGGGCAACATGAAAGAAAAGATAGGTAATGTAAGTAGAGAAATAGAAGTTCTAAGAAAAAAGTCAAAAGCAAATACCAGAAAGCAAAAACACTATAAGAGAAATGAAGAATCCCTTTCATGGGCCCATTAGTAGACTGGAGAGGATGGAGGAAAGTATCCATGACTGAAGATAGGTCAATAGAAACTTCTCAAACTGAAAAATAAAAAGAAAAATAAAAAGAAAAAGAAAAATTACAAAGGTATAACAGGTAATAATGCAAACAGAAGGAGAGAGGGACAGAAGAGGTAGGTAATAATGGCTGAGAATTTTTCATAATTAACAACAAACACCAAACTACAGATCTGGAAAGCTCAGAGAACTCCAAGAAGGATAGACACCAAAAAATTTACACCTAGGCATATCATATTCAAACTGCAGAATGAGAAAACAATGACAAAATCCTGAAAACCAGAAGAAATAAACCTCACTGATATACGATTGAGTATTTTTTTTTATCACAGATTTATTTAAAAACTGGATAAGCAAGAAGAGAGTGGAATGAAATATTTAAAGGATTGAAAAAAATCATTAACCTAGAATGCTGAGTGCAATGAAACTATCCTTCAAAAATGAAGTACAGGGGTGCCTGGATGACTCGTTAGGTTAAGCTTCCGACTCTTGATTTCTGCTGGAGTCATGATCTCACAGTGATGAGATACAGTCCTGCATTAGCGTGGAGTCTGCTTAAGATTCTCTCCCTCTCTCTGCGTCCACCCTTTCCCTGCTTGTATGTGCTCCCTCTTTTTTTCTCTTTCTCTCTCTCTCATTCAAAAAAAAAAGAAAGAAGTGAAAATAAAGATATTCTCAGATTAAAAAATATAGTGGAATTGTAAACCTACTTTGCAAGAAACATTTAAAGAAGTTCTTCAGAAAAAAGAAAAATGGTATGAATTAGACATTTGAGTTCACCTACAGAAACAAAGAAACATACTTTGCAAGTAAACATGCTTCACAAGAAATGTTTTTTCTTTGTTTTGAGAGAAGAATATGGACCCCACATTTACTGTGCCAACTTTTAAGACTCACACCTTAGTCACACCTGTCTTAAACACACCCAAAACACTTAGTTCCAAAAACCATTGGGACTTGCATCCACAGATCCACAAGACTGTAAGAAACAAAGGAAAATTTCTTAATGGGCTCTGCAGACTCACCATGGCTATCCCCAGGGGGATCAGCACCGAAAGAGAAGGCAAAAAATGCCCATCTCTGTTCTGGGCTTTCACTTCCAGTCAAGATGTGATAACAGATTTTCTCTCCTGGTTGGTTGTTTCTAAAAACAACCAAAAATTTAATAAAATTGAAACAGTGGTTTAAAGGCATTGGAATCAGTCATTGGAAGACAGTGGTACATGGGAAAGGAGAAACATTTAAGATGAACCCTGTAATTCCTCCAGCTTACTGTCTTAGTACAGGTTTAAGGTCATGACACAGGGAGTGGGAATGAGATAGATTCTGCCTGACTCCCTGAACTGAGGAAATTGAGCTCAGGGCTCAAAGACCAATATGGCTGTAGTTAACAGGATTGTGTCCTAGAGGACATATCTACAGAAGACCCCCTGAAGTATTAAGCCAAGTAGAAACTATGATATGTTTGAAGAAAGTTCTTGAGTCTAAGTCCACCAAAAGAATTAGAATTACAGTGCATACCACTCACACAGGATTGGGAATAATATCTGTTCTCATTAGTCCACTAGGAAACCTCAAAAATCACAGTACATAAAGTATACAGAGGGATCTTGTCTCAGCAGTGGGTATTAACTGTAAACTGAACACTACTTTGGCTGTTGCTATTAAATCTGCATATCAAACTAAAAAAAAATGAAAGGTGTTTCCAAGTAAATTAGCTGCATTTCAGAGTAAAGGTAAAAATACACAAATATTCATCATCAGAGATCAAAATTTATAAGGTCCAATATTCAGAAAAATCTTGTAAGCTAATGAGAAGCTAAATCGATCAAAAATGACCCATAACTGACATGGATGTTAATATTATTAGAGTCAACACAGTTATTATATCAGTATTCCATATGGTCAAAAAGTAAAGGATATTTTTAAAAACCCAAATTGAGCATATAGAAATTAAAACCAGGATGTTTGAGAAAAATACTATGTATGATATTAATGACACATTAGACATTGCAGGAGGTTAAAATTGAAATTAATAATAATAAACATCCAGCAAAGACACAGAGAAAAGAGAATTAACAAAAATAAAGCATCAATGAGTTGGACAGCTTCAGGTGGCCAGCTGTATGAATAGTTGGAGTCTCCAAAGGAGGGCCTTGGAGAAAAAAATATTTGAAGAAATTACATTTAAATTAAAAAAAAACCTACAGACCTAAAAACCTAGCAAACCCTGAGAACAAGAAATATGAAGAAAATTACACCATGCTGCATAATCAAACTGCTCAAAGTAAGTGGAAAGAAAAAAATCTTAAAAGCAGCAAGAGGTGGGAAAAATACTTTATATACAAATGACCAAAGATGATAATAACCATAGATTTTATATCAGAAACAATGCAGATAAGAAGAGGGTGGAAAAAGTACTTTAAAGTACTGAAAGAAAAAAGTCAACCCATCAATCTATACCAAGTCAAAATGTCTATTAGAAATGAAGGAGAAGGGTGCCTGGGTGTCTCAGTCGGTTAAGCAGCTGACTCTTGATTTCATCTCAGGTCATGATCTCACAGTTTGTGAGTATGAGCCCCTTGTTGAGCTCTGTGTTCAGAGCACAGAGCCTGCTTCAGATCCTCTGTCTTCCTCTCTCTGCCCCTCCCCCACTTGTATGCATGGACTCTCTCTCAAAAATAAGTAAATGTTAAAAAATTTTTAAAAATGAAGGAGAAGGGTTAAGTGTCTCTTTGGCTCATGTCATGATCACACGGTTTGTGGGTTTGAACCCCGCATCAGGTTCTGTGCTGACAGCTGGAGCCTGTTTCAGATTGTGTGTCACCCTCTCTCTCTGCCTCTCCCCCACCCATGCTCTGTCTCTGTCTCAAAAATAACTAAAACAAAAAAAATTTTTAAAAAAGAGCATCATTGGCTCTATCGAAAATCTAAAAAAAAAAAAGGAAAAATAATTTTACACACAAAAAATTTTAAATAATATTTGAACAACAGACTTGCCCTACATGAAATGTTTTAAAAAGTCTGGCTGAAATAATACCAGATAAGAATATGAACTACATAAAGCAAAGAAAAGCACAAATATAATCAGATATTTCAATACTCTTAGTAACAGAAGTTGGCAAAAAACTCAGTGTGATGCATAAGATTTGAACAACACTAACAAACGACCTGATTGACATTGCTGTAAAGCAAGTCTCAGTAAAAGTAAAAGATTAAATCATATAATGAAATTAAATGTTCTGACCATGATGAAATTAAATAAATAAATTAATAAAAAAAAGACTTCTGGAAAAGCCCCAAATATTTGAGGGTGAATAACAAAGTTCTAAATAACTGGTATTCAAATAATTTCTTTGGAAGAGAAATTGTAAAGTATTTTGATGTTAATGCATATGAATGCACATGTAACAAAACATAAAATGCCACTAAAACAGTACTTGAAGAAAAATGTATAGCCGGTTTTAGAAAAGAAAAAAGTCTCAAACCAATGACATTTGTTCCTACCTTAAAAAACTAGAAACATCAAAGCAGGTTGATTACAAGGTAACTAAAATAATGGAAACAATTGAGGTTTGAACAGAAATTGATGAAGTTGAAATGAGAAAGACAATGGAGGAAATATAATCAGATGAAATTTTGAGAAAATGGGTAAAACTGCAAAACCTCTAGCTAGAGATAACTACCAATATCAAGAGTTAGAGAGATGATGTGATATTTTTGTAGATTCTAGCAATATTAAGAGAATACTAGGGTAATATTATAAACAACTTTATGCCCATAAATCTAACAACTTCCATGAATGGGTAAATCCTGCAAAAGACACAAATTTAAGAAAAAATAAATGTATATATCTAGTAAATATATCAAATTTGTACTTAAACACCTTCTGATAAGAAAATTCCAGGCCTAAATGGTTATATTGGAGAATTAAACCAATATTTAAATTTAAATAAATGCTTGTTGTTTAAGCCACCCAGTCTATGATATTGTGCTATAGCAGCCTGAGCTGCTATACACTGATGAAAACATTGAACGACATGATGAAACATTGAATGACCAGGAGCATAACAAGGATATCTGCTTTCAGTACTTCTACGTTATCGTTATAATGGATGTTCTAACTATTACAACACTGTAAGAAAGGAAAAGCCATCCTGATAAGAAAAGTAGAAAAAAAAGTGTTTATTTGAAGATGACACAATTGTCTATATAGAAACTATATAACAAAACTATAACAAAAAATTATAACACTATTTAAAAAATGATAACTATAACTAAAAAATAAATTTAGCAAGTTTGTAGGATACAAGATCAAAAGGTAAGAAATTACAGTATTTCTACATACCACCTACAAATAAGTAGAAATTAATGTCAAAAATAACACGGTTAACAGTACTATTAAGAAAATATCGTCATACAAGAATCTATGGTGTTTTCATATATTACCTACAAACAACTGGAAATTGATATTACACAAAAATGTTATTAGCAATAGTACCAAGAAGAAGAAATACTTAAGGATAAATATAAGATGTGAATTCCCTATTTATAATTATTGCAAAATATTCCTGAGCTAAATTCAAGACCTAAATTTTAAATAGGTATCCTGTGTTCATGGGCTGGAAGACAATATATTCAGTCAATCCTTTCCAAATTGTCAATGTAATCACAACCAGAATCCCAACAGGCTTTCTTTTTTAGATATTCTACAAACAAATTAATACAATATACACAGGACCTAGAAAAATTTTTAAAAATTCTGTTGAAGAGTAGAAGTGGAGGACCAACACTATTTGATTTCAAGAGTTAATAGCTAATGTAATAGTATTGGTGTAAACATATATGATAGATGTGATAGAATAGAAAGTTCAGAAATAAGCCCACTTATAAATGGATAATTGAGTTTTTATATATATGCAATTTATTTAAGAACATATAATCATTTTATCAAATAATGATGGAAAAATTAGATATCTATATGTAAATACATGAACTTTGATCCATCTCTTATACCACATAAAATAGTTAAAATGGATTGTAGGTGTGAATACAAGATATAAAATTCCAAGAATATAGGAGAAGTTTTTATAAACTTCGGTTCAGCAAAGTTTTTTAAATATGACACTAAATACATGATCCATAAAGAAATATATCGATAAATTGGTCTATGTCAAAATAAAATATTTCTGCCTTTGAAAGACCTGTTAAAGGAATAAAAGAACAAGATTGTGAGAAGATAGTTGAAAATCATATATCTGACAAAAGACTTGTTTCCAGAATATATAAAGAAATTTCAAGAAAATAATAAAAATGGGCAAAAGATTTGAACATTTAATCAAATAAATACAGATGGGAAATAAGCATATGAAAGGATGGCTCACATCATAAGCCATCAGGGAAGGGAATATTAAAAACCGCAATATGAAACTACTATATTCTTGTTGGAATGTCTAAAATTAAAAAGACTGAGTATACCAAGTGATAGTGAGGAATGTAGAAAGCAACTGAAACTCTTAAACATTGCTGATGAGAATATAAAATGGCACAACCAAATAGGAAAAGTGACATTTCTCAAAAAGTTACATGAGCACCTACCATATGATCTAAACATCCTACTCTTTAGTATTTACCCAAGAGATATAGAGACATGTCACCATACAAAGACCATTTGAAGAACAACTGTATCAAAGAATTCAGACAAAGAAAGTATATATATCATATGATTCAATTTCATGAATTTTATATTAATGAAAACGACAGAAAATAGATCCACAGATGCCAGGGTACAGAGGTATTATAAAGGGACACTGAAATTTGGAGGGTGATGATTATGTTTGTTAACATGATTGTGGTGATGGTAGTGATGATTTCATAATTGTCTACATATATCCAAAAATTTCCAATTGTACACTTTATGTATAGTTCATTTTACATATTGAGTTATACCTCAATAAACCTGTTAAAAAGAATTTATTGAAATAATCATATTTTTATGGATGTCATATCCTGATGTACACATTAATAAGTATAATACTTCAATCTCTTTTTTTACAGAACAGGACAGTTGGGAAACCTGTCAGCTCCTTGCAATTCTCATTGTAGATGCTCATCTTCATTATATTCTGCTATATGTGGAAGAGATAATATTGGATATTTTTCTCCTTGCTTTGCAGGCTGTACACATTCTAAGACAATAGCAGATCACAAGGTAAGTATTTTTTATTATGCTTCTTCCTCTCAATAAGTTGTTCAGCTTGTAGATGGTGTTTACGTTTTACTCCTACCTCTCTATAAAACCTTTTTTCCCTATAAATGTTTTTTTAAAAATACAGGAAAAGAATATTTGCTTTATGTGGCCATAATACAAAGGGTTTATGGGAATTGGCAGTGGAAAATATAGTTGTACATTAAAACATGCCTCAATAAGTAAGAAACTTGTGAAAGGAAAAAAATCCACAGGTAAATACAAAGAATAAAAGTGTAGATTAATCATGTATAAAACCAAGATGGAGATTAAAGCACAAAAGCAGTAAAATCAGTTTTATCTATAAAAATCAATCAAGGAATTCACAAAATAGAAGGATATAAAATATGCTATTATATAAATAAAACATGGACAGAGAAGAAATTTAGTGCTTTTAGAATGGGTGCAAACTTAAGCAACTGTCAACTTAATATTAATGGCTATATGCATAGGATGTTATATATGAACCTAATGATAAACATGAATCAAAAACCTAAAATAGATTTGCCAAAAATAAAGAGAAAAGAATTCAAGGATATCACTAAAGAAAGCCATCAAGCCACAAAAGAAAGTGAGCAGGAAAAGAAAGGAACAGAGAACCACTAAAACAACCATTAAAAAAGGTAACAAGGGGCGCCTGGGTGGCTCAGTATGTTAAGCGTCAGACGTCGGCTCAGGTCATGATCTCACGGTTCGTGGGTTCCAGCCCCGCATCGGGCCCTGTGCTGACGGCTAGCTTAGAGCCTGGATCCTACTTCAGATTCTGTGTCTCCCTCTCTCTCTGACCTTACCCTGCTCACGCTGTCTCTCTCTCTCTGAAATAAATAAAATATTTTAAAAAAAGGTAACAAAATGGCAGTAAATTTATACTTACCAATAATTACTTTATAAAGAGACTAAATGCCAATCAAAAGATAGAGGGTAGCTGAATGTTTGTATAAAAAAAGCAAGATCCACGTATATACAGCCTACAAGAGATTCCCTTCAAACCTAAAGACACATGCAGATTGAAAGCAAAGGAATGGGAAAACATTTATCATGCAAATGGATACAAAAAGAAAGCTAGAATAGCAAGACTTACATTAGGCAAAATAGACTTTAAAACAAAGACTGTAGCAAAGGACAAAGCAGAACACTGTATAATATAAAAAGAACTATCCAACAAGAACATAAAACAATTGTAAATACTAATGCATCCAACATGGGAGAACCCAAAATGTAAAGCAACTATTAACAAACATAAAGGAATAAATCAATACTTATACAATAACAGTAGGGGACTTTAACACCCACCTACATCAATGGGTAGATCAGATAGAAAATCAAAAAGGAAACAGTGGTTTTGAGTGACACATTGGAACAGATGGACCTAACAGATATATTCAGCACGTTCCACCCTAAAACAGCAGAATGCATATTCTTTTCAAGTGCACATGGAACTGTCCCCAGAATAGATCACATATTAGGACACAAAACAAGTCTCAACAAGTTCAAAAAGATTGAAATCTTTTCTGACCACAGTGGGATAAAATTAGAAATCAGTCACACACACAAAAAAAAAATCATGGAGATTAAACAATATGCTACCAAACAATGAATGAGTCAACCAAGAAATCAAAGAGGAAATTAAAATTTACATGGAAAGAACTGACAATGAAACACAGTTGTCCAAAAACTTTGGAATGCAGCAAAAACTATTCTAAGAGGGAAGATCATAGCAATACAGGGCTACATCAAGAAGCAAGAAAAATCTCAAAAACTTTAATCTTACACTGAAAGGAGCTAGAAAAAGAACAAAATCCAAAGCCAGTAGAAGAAAGAAAATGACTAATATTAGAAATAAATAAAATAGAGACTAAAAAACTATAGAATAGATCAATGAATCCAGGAGCTGGTTTTTTGAAACGATCAACAAAACTGATAAACTTTTATCCAGAGTAATAAAAAAAAAAGAGAGTGAGAGAGAGAGAACTCAAATAAAATCAGAAATGAAAAAAAGAAATAACTGACACCATAGAAATTGTAAGATATTACACACCACAAAAGATTATAAGACAATATTACAAAAATATATACCAACAAATTGGATAACTTTGAAAAATGGACATATCCCTAGAAACCTATAACCTCTGAAAACTGAATCAGGAAGAAATAGAAAATTTTAACAAACCAATTACTAACAATATAATTGAATCAGTAATTTTATAGGGAACAAACTATGGTTACCAGAGGGGAGATGGGCTAGGAACAATTTGGGTGGGTAATGGGAATTAAGAAAGGTACTTGTGATGAGCATCGAGTGTGGTATGTTAAGTGTTGAATAACTAAATTCTATACCTGAAACTAATATTACACTGTATATTAACAACTGAAATTTAAATAAAAACTAAGGAAAAAAAGAAACTTCCAACGAACAAAAGTCCAGGATCAGATAACTCCATAGGTGAGTTATACCAAGCATTTAAAGAATAGTGAATACCGGGGCTCCTGGGTGGCTTGTCGGTTAAGCGTCCGACTTTCGCTTAAGTCATGATTTCGCGGTTCGTGTGTTCGAGCCCCGCGTCGGGCTCTGTGCTGACTGCCAGCTCAGAGCCTGGAGCCAGTTTCAGTCTGTGACTCCCTCTCTCTCTCTCTCTCTGACCCTCCCCTGCTCATGCTGTCTCTCTCTCTCCTAGAAATAAATAAAACGTTTAAAAAAAATAAAAGAATAGTGAATACCAATTCTTCTCAGACTTTTCCAAAACATAGAAAAGGAAGGTAAACTTCTAAATTCATTCTCTAAGGCCAGTATTACCCTGATACCAAAACCAGATAAAAATACTGAAAAAAGAAAACTACAGGCCAGTATTTCTGATGAAAATAGATGCAGAAATCCTGAACAAAATATCGACAAATTGAATACAACAAAACAATTAAAAAAAATTCATTAATCATGATCAAGTGGGATTTATTGCCAGATGTGAAGGTGGTTCAATATTCACAGTTCAATCAATGTGATACATCACATCAATGAGAGAAAATATAAGCACCATGTGATCTTATCAATAGATGCATAAAAGCATTTGACAAAGTACAAAATCCATTCTGGAAAACCCCCAACAATGTAGGTTTAGAAGAAACATACCTCAACATAAGAAAAGCTATAGATGAAAAACCCACAGCTAACATATTCAATGGTGAAAAACTAAGATCTTTTCCCCTAAGGAACAAGACAAGATGTCCACTCTCACCGCTTTTATTCAACATGGTACTGGAAGTCCTAGCCACAGTAACCACACAATAAAAATAAATAAAATGTATTCAAATTGGTAAGGAAGAAGTAAATTTTTAACTATGTACAGAAGACCTGACATTACACAGAGAAAACCCTAAAGACCACCAAAAAACTACTAGAACTAATAAATGAATTTAGCAAGATCATAGGAGACAAAGATAACATGCAGAAATCTGTTGCATTTCTATACACTATTAATGTAGTAGCAGAAAGGGAAATTAAGAAAATAATCCCATTTATAACTGCACTAAAAAGAATAAAATATCTACTAATAAACTTAACCAAAAAGGTGAAAGACCTGTCATCTGAAAACTATAAAATATTGATGACTACACAAATAAATGGAAAAATATTTTATGCTGATGGTTTGGGATAACCAGTATTTTTTAAATGTCCATACTATACAAAGAAATCTATAGGTTTAACGCAATCTTTAACAAAATGCCAGCAGCATTTTTCATAGAACTAGAACAAATAATCCTGAAATTTGTATGGAAGTACAAAAGACCCCAAATAGCCAAAGCAATTCTGAAAAGAACAAAACAGGAAATATCGCAGTCTCAGATTTCAAGATATACTACAAGGCTATAGTCCTCAAAACAGTATGCCACTTGCACAAAAATAGACAAATAGATTGATGGAAGAGGATAGAGTCCAGAAATACACACACATGTGTGGTCAATTAATCTATGACAAAGGAGGCAATAATATGCAATGGAAAAAAGATAGTCTCATTGATAAATGGTGTTGGGAAAACTGGACAACTACATGCAAAAGAATGAAATTAGACCACTTTCTAACACCATATGCAAAAGTAAACTAAAATGGATTAAAGATGCAAATGTGAGACCTGAAACCATAAAATTCCTACACAAAATCATATGCAATAACTTCTTTGACATCAAAAAATTATATATTTTTGTAAATATGTTTCCTTTGATAAGGGAAGAAAAAGCAAAATTAAATTACTGGGACTACACCAAACTAAAAAGCTTTTGCTCAGTGAAGAAAACCATTAACAAAGCAAAATGGCAACCTTTTTGAATGAGAAAAGGTATTTGCAAATGATATATTTGATAAGGGGTTAATATCCAAAATATATAAAGAACTTATACAATGTAACACCAAAAAACAATCTGATTAAATATGGGCAGAGAACATAAATAGACATTTTTTTTGAAAAAGACATACAAATGACGTAAAAAGATACTTAACATCACTCATCATCAGGGAGTTGCAAATCAAAACCACAATGATATATCACCTCACACTTATCAGAATGACTAAAACAAGAAACACAAGAAATAACAAGTATTAGCGAGTATGTGGAATAAAAGAATCCCTCATGCACTTTTGGTGGGAATGTAAATTGGTGCAGCCACTGAAGAAAACAGAATGAATATTCCTCAAAAATTTAAACATAGAATTACCGTATGATCCAGTAATTCTACTACTGGGTATTTACCCAAAGAAAATGAAAACATTAATTGGAAAAAGTATATGTAGCCCTGTGTTTATTGTTTATAGTATTCAAGATATGGAAGCAACCCAAGTGTCCATCATAGATAAATGAATTAAAAAGATGTGGGCTCTGTGTGTGTATGTAGATGTATATACACACACAAAATGGGGTATAGTGTATATGTATATATACTATATATAGTATATATATACTAATATATAACTATATATATTAACTATAGAGAACAAACTGGTGGTTATTAAAAGGAAGTTGGTGGGGGACAGGTGAAATAGGTGAAGGAGATTAAGAGTATACTTATTGTGATTAATAATGTATAGAATTGTTGAATCATTATATTGTACACCTGAAACTAACATAATACTGGATGTTAATTATATTTGAATAAAAAACTGCTTCCATGTATTACATCATCCCAATTTTACAGTTTTAAAGCAGTAGGTGACCTTCATCTGCCTCTTGCGTAGCCAAGTTGAAAGCAATGGTTTAAGAGAAGTTTGTGTCTTCTACTTTTGTTATTTATTTCAGTTCTGTCCTCCTATCAGCAGTACCCATTCATGGGGAAATCTTGAACCATGGTCTCTCTTACAGCATTGGGCTGACCAGTACTATCGTTCTGATCACCTTTCACTTAGTTTTTTCTTCTCCTGAGAAATTAAAAATATCTATACCACACCTTCTTGGTGTTCTATATCTGTTCCACATTAACTCAGATATGAAAATCAGTCCCTTTAATCAGTGATTAGCATACATACAAGACCTTTATAAGCATACCACACTTTCTAGAAAGGTAAAAGAGAAGACTTAGATGGCAGTAATACGAATGACTTACAGCTGAATATATGTTACTCCTGTTTGTCTTTTGCTGTTGACATGTATTAGGACTCATTTTAACATTTCCCTATTTGCTCATCTGGTCTATAACCATCAGAACTCCTTACTTCCCTAGGCCTTCTACCAACCAGACAAATATTCTTATTTTGTTATTCAGAGCTGTTGGCTACTCTGTTACTTGTTGAGTCCAGGTTAATTGTCTTTTGTCCAAAGTTGCATAAATCTGCTCTCAGCTAAATAATGCACGATAACTTCAGTTTCTCCCTTTTAAGTGGCACCAAAGGAGGGATGCAGGCTTTAACAACTGTTTTTCTCTCGTTTCTGGCTGGTATTCCCGAGGGGAAGAGTGCAACAGAGAGGTATATATATCCTGACCCATGGGCCTTATACCACGTCCCTTAGCAAGCAGTAAGATCCTTATGCACTTATATAATAATATGGTTTTTCCTGTTATACACAGATTACTTTATCATAAGATATTAGCATACCTGACCAACTTCAGTATTTCATAGGTTTTCAGTAGTGTATGATTTAATAGTATATCTTCATTTTTTTATTGAATAGTAATATAAAAAGATTGCATACCCTTTAAAAATGTTTCTCCTTAAATGTTACTTTATACATTTTAAATGACATTTAAAGTCTTTAAAATATGTTACTTTGGAAAGCTTTACATGCAATAGAAAATAGAAAAGCATAATGAACCCCTGTATGCGTGCCCATTACCTAGCATCAGCAACTTATTAACTTCTGGAAAATCTTACTTTATACTCCTACTAACTTCCTCTCTTCCATTTTAGTTTGAAATAAGTAAATAAATTTTAAGTGCTCATATTTTCACCATACTATAAAGCATAATTGCTTGACCTTGGTGTTTTGCTCCCATTGTGTATTCAAGAACTATGCCACCCACCGTAAAGTTCCAACTATTCTTACCTTTTTAAGGATTTTTTTTTTTTACAATTTCATATAAGTCTGTATAAATTTCTTGCATTTCTCTAAGGAATAATTAACTCATAATGAATAACAATGATAGAAATAATCTATAAGATAGTCACTTAAACTGTGTGGTAATATGTGATACTGAATTATAAAATTGAAACAATAAAATATTTTTGACAAATATTAGACCCATTAGAAATTACCCAGGATAATTAACTTGACAGAAATAATGGCTTTGAAAGAAAATGAATAATTGCAGAAATTATGATTAATACAGTTTGATATGAGTGTAACTGATTAATAGATAAAATATGCACTAATTTCAAATGGGAAAGAATTGATACCAATATAAATAATTTTGCTAAATGATAAAGAAACACTATAAAAAGTAATTATGTATCTAAATGATTTTTATGGAATTCTCTCCATCGAAAATATTCTTGTGATGAAAATATGTCAACTTTGAAATCAATCTGATTAAATGTTTATATTCAGAGCATCAAAGTGAATTAGAATTAGATGCTATTCAGTTACACTGGTATAAAAGTTTGGTCAAAAATATTATTTCTTTGAAGATTTCTAAGTTTTCATAAAAATTAGAGCTTTAGTATAACTGAAAATAGCTATCTGTTCTTCTTATTGATAATTGCTGGGCAATTTTTCTCATTGAGACCCACATGCATTTTTCTTTTTATCTGTGCTACCAAAAATCTTCAGAATTCCTTAATATAGGTATTAAAGAAATCTTGGACTTTTCTTCATGATCTTGTCATTGAGACTAGTTCTTTTTCATCTGATATGGCTTCCATTATAAAATAGCAGGATTGGGACTCCTGGGTGGTTTAGTCAGTTGAACAGTTCATGATCTCATGGTCATGGGTTCGAGCCCAGCATTGGGCTGTGTGCTGACAGCTCAGAGCCTGGAGTCTGCTTTGGATTCTGTGTCTCCCTCTCTCTCTGCACCTTCCCTGCTCCCACTCTGTTTTTCTCTGTCTCTCAAAAAATGAAATAAAATGTTAAAAATTTAAAAAAAAACCAGGATCATGGTGTTTTTTTCCAGAGGCTGCTATATTATAATAGGATCTTCGTTCTAATTATCTATGGAGGGCAATGTCAGTCTCACCCACACATTAAGGATTACAAGAAGTTAGGCTTCAAGCTCTCTTTCCATCGACAATCCTTAGAATATTTTAGCTTCATTTGCTCACATCCCACCTTTGTTTTATTTTTATTATATATTGTATTTCTCATGTATTTTAAATTACATGCTATTATTGTTTTGTAAAGTCAATAAGCACTTACATGTACCCATTTTCATGCATTTCTATGTTTTCATATGAGATTATTTACTTTCTTCCTGAAGAATCATATTTCACCTTCATTTTTGGAAAAAAAAACTTTCACAGGGTCTGGAATTTTATATTGGAAGGGTTTACCCATCTCTACCCTGACACCCCAGTATTTAAAAGATACTATTTTATTGTCATATATTTGACTGCTTGGTGGCTATTAAGATTTTCTCTTTGCTTTTGGTTTTCAACAGTTTTACTTTGATGGGTTTAGATTGCATTTTCATTAAATTTATTTTGCTTGGTTTTCATAGTCTGTGGATTTGTGTCTGTTTGAAACTTCTCATTTGTTGTTCCTCTCTTTTGCTCCCCCCTTGTTTTTAGAGAGGAGAACCATGTATTAATTTACTCTTGCTTCATAACAAATTACCACAGGCTTAGTGTCTTTAAATACTTCTATTTAATTAATTCACAGTTCTAAGGTCATAAGTCCAGATGCCATCACTAGGTCCTCTGTTGAGTCTCACAGGCTAAAATCAGGGTATTGGCTGACCTGTGTTGCTTTCTGGAGGCTCTGGAGAAGAATCTGCTTCCCAGCTTATTCAGGTTATTGGCCATTCAGTTGCTTTGGGCTATGAAAAATGAGGTCTTTGTTTCCTTACTAGCTGTCAACTGAGGACCAATTTTAACTTTTAGAGGCTATCCCCATTCTTTACTGCGTAACTTCATCTGCAAAGCTGGCAAAAGCTAAACGCTCTTGTATCACATGATTTAAATCTCTAATTTCAGAAAAATCCCAGTACTTTTTAAGGCTCACCTAATTAGGTGAAGTTTAACCTCTCTCTCTCTCTTAAAGTCACCTATGCCATATAACATAACTTAGTGAGGGGAGAATCATACCGGCTTATGCAACAGGGTTGAGGATGGTTAGGTGCCATCTTAGAATGCTGCCTAACACCTACTACAACTAGGCCTTTCCACTGTGTTTACTCAATGTGTTTTTCACTTCTAACATTTATGTTTTTGTAGGGTACAAATCCCTGGCAAAATACCACATTATTTAAAATGTTTCATCCATTTCCCCCTCTATTTCCTGGAAATTATTAATCAGTGCTATTTTAACATTCTTGCTGTTAGGTACATTATATAGATCATCTATGAGTCTTACTTGTGTTGTTATTCTCTTAATCATAAGCCAGTTATTATAGCTCCTAATAAAATTATACAATGATCTATTTCTCTGTTTTGGCTGTATTTTCAGGCTGTTAGGTGCATACACGTTGATAATTGTCACAGCTTCTTGCTGAGTTGTTTCTTTTACCTTTATAAAGTTTCTTTTTCCATCTCTGGTAATACTCTTTCTTAACGTCTATTTTATATATTAAATAGTCACTTTAGCTTTCTCTTGCTGACTATTTCCATGTCTATCTTGTTTCTGTCATTTTATATTCCAATTATTTGTGTCTATAAACCAGCATATAATGTGGTTTTGCTTTTTCTTCAATTCTGCTAATCTCTTTTAATTGGAGGTTTTAGACTGCTGAAATCTATTGTAATTATTGATATAGTGGATTTAAATCTACCTTCTTTTTTATTGTTTGAATTAAATATATTTTACTATTTCATTTTAATATAACTTTTGGCCTTTTGGTTTTTTTACTTTGAATATAACTCCACAGTCCTTCAACCCTTCCGGAGCCTAATATCTTGTGATTCTACCATTTGCTCACTTAACCTTCTTCATATTTTCAGTTTTCCCTTGGCCAGCCTAGCCTCCATTGTCTGCAACCACTCCAGATGTGCTGGACATCTTTTGTCTGACCTTTCAGTCCACTTTTCACTGTTCTCTACTTATTGTTCAAGAAGACTGAACTATAGGATGAAAGCTTCCTTGGCTTCAGACTGGATTAAGATAATAAAAAGTCCAAGTGCAAAATCAGAAAAATGAGGGGAAAAGTGAAGTCATTGTGCTTACTTTCTTGGTTCCCTTTCTGAGCCATGGACTGACTGTTGACTGAAGGTCTTATATTCTTTCTTCCCTCTTTATATGACGCTCTCCTTCTGGTCACCATTCTTTCTCCAAGACCCTTAAACAAATCCCTTCAAATATACTTTCAAAATATATACTGGATCTGACTAGCTTCATCATTTTCTCTCACCACAGCCCCTATCCCTATTGTCTTGCACCTCATTTCAATAGATTTGTAACTGTTTTCTCTGCTTTCATCTTTTCCTTCATAGTCTAATATAGCTGTCAGAGTGATCTTTTAAAATATATCATTTATACATATATCTCTCCAATGTTTTTACATTACTAAGAATAAAAATCAAAGTTCTTAAAGTGTTCTTGCAGTTATTTACCAGTTTCTGTATCATGTGCTTTTCCCCTACTACTCTGATTTTATTTTCTTAGTTTCTTTCATGTTTACTCTGCTCCAGCCACATTTGTCCCCTTGCTTTTCTTTGGATGTAAATATCTTTGCCGAATTTTTAAAAGAAAATCAATAGAATTTATCCTAAGTAACTCTAGTCACACAGACACATTTTTATTACATAAAGTACCTAGAACATATCATTAATATTTCATTTCTAAATAATGAATGGCAGATTTAATGTAAGAATATTGAGTACTAAAAATAGCTAGTGTCTCTGCAATTATTGAAGTTATTTTATAATGATAGGAATTATTGTTTTATGACTATATTTCTAGAAGATGGTTTCTTATTTTCATTTTCATAGACATACTACAATTGCTCTTGCATTCAAGAAGGATTAACAACTGCAGATGACCAAGGTGATTTTATTGATGCCAGAGCTGGGACATGTGATGCAAAGTGCCATAAATTACCTTTGTTTGTTGCTTTTGTCTTTTCTACGATTTTATTTTCTGTTTTTTCTAGTATACCAAACACCCTGACCATCCTTCGGTATGTATATAATTCAAAATCATTGTTCATTTAATTAATGAGAAAGGCAATTTTAAGACTATTTTAGAATATTGTTATAAATGAGTCATTCTTTTGTTTCAAAGTGGCAACTGTGAGGGGGGAAATTGTTATATTGTCAAAATTCATGTATTTATTTCTGTTTCAGCTAATTATTTGCTTTAAGTTTGTGGCTATCACATTTAGTTTTAATTAGTTAAGTTTAACTTACAATATGGTAAATTCATATATAAGAAAATTGTTGCATTGTCAAAATTTGCGTATATATTAATTTTCCTTTTTTTCTAATTTATTCACATAAAGCCTATAGATATCACATTTAGCTTAACTTTCATTTAAAACTAAACTTTTTGCTTAGTTTAAGACACATGTAAATTTCATAAATACAGGGAAAATCTTAATTTTAACACAAATGTAATTATAGGATTGATTCATTAGTTACAGGTATTTATTGAGGGTTTACTTCTATATTAGCCAATTTGACCAGGAGAAAACATCACTGTCATTAGCAATGACATAATAATTTCGAAAAATTATTAATTTTTTCTGAATATGTGAAATACAGCTAATATTTATTTTTATCATGTAGCAAGATAATTGGTTATTACTTTCAATGTTTTTTAAATGGCTAACATAAAACTTTAAGTCATGAAAAGCAATTTGTTGTCCCCTAGGAAAGTAGACTAGAAAACATGAATATATGGCCCCCCCACAAAAAGTCTTAGAACTTGAAGACATGTGGCTTCTGCTTTTAATTAACTTGCAATTTAATGAGAAATAAAAGTTGGACATATAAATACAGTGAAGCAGCTTTTGTAACCATTCATCTGTGTCTGGGCAAAATTACAGGACCAATAAGATACATACCTTGCCTTCAAGTTTTCTAGAGTATAATAGGGAGAGAAAACAATAAAGAAAATGTACAGTGGATATTTAGAGGTGACTTGATTAAAACCTGGACAGACTGACCCAGGAAAAAGTTGAAGAAATGGTAATTTTTATTTAGGATGATTTGGAAATGCTCATAGAAGATGCAGTACTTGAACTGAGCTAGAAGATAAGTGACTTGTCATAATGTGTGTCAATTAGGGGAAAGTTCTTAACAAGAGAACTGAGCAGTGAAAGTAGAGGCAAAAATGTGTGGAGTATCTTGACAAGTAGTTTGTTATGACAGACGTTGCATGATGGTAAATGGGACAGGGAGATTTGGGCTCCATAAAGGTCTAATCATGGAAGGCTTTCTTTGCCATATTAACATGAATGATGTTATCCTTTTTGTGGCTGGAGGCCACTGAAAACAATAAACCTCATAAGTAGAAGTGATCAAGTATGTATTTTAGATAGAATACTTTGAAGAGTGTATAAAAAAAGATAAAGAAAAGGGGAAAATGGAGAAAAACGTAAGGACTTAACTTAAAGCTTAAGTTAAAAGCTTTGAAACTTAAAGCTTCAAAGAATACTTTGAAGAGTGTATAAAACAAACTAAGCTGAAGGGAAAATAGAGAAAAAGGTAAGGACATAGGATACAATTTTCAAATTTAGTAGTGGTATTAAACTTAGAAGTGATAGAATATTTTTGAGAAATATTTAGTTTGGATAAAATAGCAAGATTATTATTATTATTTTAGATATTTTTATTTCTAGGAGAGAGAGAGAGAGAGAGACAGCGTGAGCAGGGGAGGGTCAGAGAGAAAGGGAGTTATAGACTCTGAAATAGGCTCCAGGCTCCGAGCTGGCAGTCAACACAGAGCCCGACGCGGGGCTCGAACCCATGAACCGCGAGACCATGACCTAAGCAAAAGTTGGACGCTTAACCGACTAAGCCACCCAGGCGCCCCTAAAATGGCAAGATTATTACTTCGATGTTCCTCATACAAAATCTTTAACAAATTAGGATTATGTGTAGGTTTCCAAACTAGGGAAATAAATGAATGACAATTCATTAACTGAGATAAGAAATTCAGGGCACCTGGGTGACTCAGTCGGTTAAGCATCTGACTTTAGGTCAGGTCATATCTCACGATTCGTGGGTTCAAGCCCTGCATCAGGCTCTGAGCCTGGAGCCTGTTTCAGATTCTGTGTGTCCCTCTTTCTCTGCCCCCTCCACCCACTCATGCTCTGTCTCTCTCTGTCTCAAAAATAAATCAACTATTAAAATATTAAAAAAAAAAAAAAGAAATTCAACAAGAGAATGCTTAGATTGAAGATAATCAGTACAGGGGAGCCGGCAAGATGGTGGAGAAGTAGGGAGCTCCTTGCATTTCACTTGCACCCATCTCTAAAGCAGAGAAGGTCTGAAGTCATAGGACACTGAGCCACAGGAATTTAGGAAGAGAAAGAGGCAGAATAGACTGGGAAGGAAACCTCATAAGTGCAGCTACCTCAAGAAACAAGCCAAAGTACACATGGTGGAGAGTCCTAAATACCGCTCTGAGTAGGGAAAGAAAATAACCAAACTCTCAACAAGAGAAACCAAGAAACACCATTCAAAGAACACTTCCTGACTGGACAGGCCCTGAACAGTCAAAGAGCCCTCTTTAATACAGCAGATCTCACAGGGGCAGAGGGTACAACAAGCTTTTACAATTAACAAGAGATAGAAAACTAACCAAAATGACGAAACGGAAGAACTCTCCTCCAAAGAAATTCCCGGAAGAAATGACAGCTAAAGAACTGCTCAAAATAGATATAAGCAACATAACTGAACAAGAATTTAGAACAGTAGTCATAAAATTAATCGCGAGGCTTGACAAAAGCATGGAAGACATCAGAGAAACTATTACTACAAAGACTATGGCGCTCAAAAATAGTTATGACGAATTAAAAAATGCTATGAATAAGATACATAATAAAATAGAGGTGTCCAAAGCACGGATTGAAGAGGCAAAAAGGAGAATAAGTGATTTAGAAGACACAATAATAGAAAAAGAGGAAGCTGAGAAAAAGAGAGATAAACTGAACCAGGAACATGAAAGAAGAGTTCGAGAACTCAGCGATACAATGAAATGGAGCAATGTCCCTATCATAGAAATCCCAGAAGAGAAAGAGAGAGGGAAAGGTGCTGAAGGAGTCCTGGAACAATTATAGAAGAGAACTTCCCCAATCTGGGGAAGGAAACAGACGTTGAAATCCAAGAGGCACAGAGAACTCTCCTCAGACGTAACTTGAATTGATCTTCTGCATGACATATCATAGTGAAACTGGCGAAATATAAGGACAAAGAGAAAATTTTGAAAGCAGCTAGGAATAAAAGGGCCCTAACATACAAAGGGAAACCTATCAGGGTGGTTACAGACCTATCTACTGAAACTTGGCAGGACAGAAAGGAATGGCAAGATATCTTCAATGTGATGAACAGAAAAAATATGCAGCAAGAATCCTATATCCATAAACCCTGTCATTCAGAATAGAAAGAGAGATAAAAGTCTATCCAAATAAACAAAAATTGAAAGAATTTGTCACCAGTAAACCAGCCCTACAAGAAATCCTGAGGAGGACTCTCTGAGGGAAATGTTGCAAGGAAGGCAAGATACTAGAGACACCACCACAAGCATGAATCCCACAAATGACACGATGACTAAACCCATATATTTCAATAATAACATTGAATGTAATGGGCTGAATACTCCAATCAAAAGACATAGGGTAGCAGAATGGATAAGAAAACAAAATCCGTCTATTTGCTGTCTACAAGAAACGCATTTTAGACTGGAGGACACCTTCAGATTAAAAGTAAGGGGATGGAGAAATACATATCATGCTACTGGACGTTAAAAGAAAGCTGGAGTAGCTATACTTATATCAGACAAACTGGACTTTAAATTAAAGACAGTAACAAGGGATGAAGAAGGGCATTATATAATAATCTATCCATCAGGAAGAACTAACAATTATAAATGTCTACGCACTGAATATGGGAGCCCCTAAATATTTAAAAACAATCACAAACAGAAACAGTCTTATAAATAAGAATGTGCTAATAGAGGGGACTTTAATACTCTACTTACAACAATGGATAGATCAACCAAAAAGAAAATCACTAAAGAAATAATGGACTTGAATGACACATTGGACCAGATTGATCTAAGAGATAGATTTAGAACTCTCCATCCCGAGGCCATGGAATTCACTTTCTTCTCAAGTGCGCATGGCACGTTCTCCAAGATAGATCACATACTGGGACATAAAGCAGCCCTCAATAAATATAAAAGAATTGAGATCATACCATGCACACTTTCAGAACACAATGCTATGAAACTTGAAATCAATCAGAGGAAGAAGTCTGGAAAACCTCCAAAAACATGGAGGTTAAAGAACACCCTACTAAAGAACGAATGGGCCAATCAAACAATTAGAGAAGACATTAAAAAATATATGGAAACAAATGAAATTGAAAATACAACAATGCAAACTCTACGGGATGCGGCAAAGGCAGTCCTAAGAGGAAAGTACATTGCACTCCAGGCCTATTTCAAGAAATTAGAAAAAGCACAAGTGTGTAATCTAACAGCACACCTAAAGCAACTAGAGGGAGAGCAACAAGAGCATCCCAAAACCAGTAGGAGAAGAGAAATAATAAAAATCAGGGCAGAAATAAACAACGTAGAAACCAAAGAAACAGTTGAACAGATCGATGAAACCAAGAGTTTGGTTTTTTGAAAAAATTGACAAACCTCTGGCCAGGCTTCTCAAAAAGAAAAGAGAGAGCACTCAAATAGCCAAAAAAATGAATGAAGAGGGACTTATTACAACCAACCCCTCAGAAATACAAGCTATTGGGGAATACTATGAAAAATTATATGCCAACAAATTGGACAACTTAGAAGAAATGGACAAATTCCTAAACACACACTCTCTACCAGTATTCACACAGGAAGAGATAGAAAATCTGAACAGACCCATAACTAGTGAAGAAATCAAATCAGTTATCAAAAATCTCCCAACAAATAAGAGCCCTGGGCCAGATGGCTTCCCTGGAGAATTCTACCAGACGTTTAAAACAGAATTAATACCCATTCTTAAGCTATTCCAAAAAAATAGAAATCGAAGGAAAACTTCCAGACTTATTTTATGAAGCCAGTATCACTCTGATTCCCAAGCCAGACAGAGACCCAGCAAAAAAAGAGAACTACAGGCCAATATCCTTGATGAATACAGATGCAGAAATCCTCAACAAGATACTTGCAAATCGAATCCAACAGCACATAAGAAGAATTATCCACCAAGCTCAAATGGGATTAACTCCTGGGTTACAGGGCTGGTTCGGTTTTCAAAAATCAATCAATGTGATACATCACATCACAAAAGAAAACATAAAAACTATATAATTCTGTCGATAGACGCAGAAAAAGCATTTGACAAAATACAGCATCCCTTCTTAATAAAGACCCTCGAGAAAGTCGGGATAGAAGTAACTTACTTAAACATCATAAAAGCCATCTATGAGAAGCCCTCAGCTAACATCATCCTCAACGGGGAAAAGCTGAGAGCTTTCCCCCTGAGATCAGGAACACGACAGGGATGTTCACTGTCACCACTGTTGTTTAACATAGTGCTGGAAGTCCTAGCATCAGCCATCAGACAACAAAAAGAAATAAAAGGCATCAGAATTGGCAAAGAAGAAATCAAACTTTCACTTTTTGCAGACGACATGATACTCTACATAGAAAACCTGACAGACTCCACCAGAAGCCTTCTAGAATTGATCCATGAATTCAGCAAAGTTGCAGGATACAAAATCAACATACAGAAATCTGTTGCATTTTTATACACCAACAATGAAGCAACAGAAAGAGAAATCAAGAAACTGATCCCTTTCACAATTGCACAAAATCCCATAAAATACCTAAGAATAAACTTAACCAAAGATTTAATAGATCTGTATGATGAAAACTAGAAAACTTATGAAGGAAATGGAAGAAGGCACAAAGAAATGGAAAAACATTCCATGCTCATGGATTGGAAGAACACATATAGTTAAAATGTCATTACTACCTAAAGCAATCTACACATTCAATGCAATCCCAATCAAAATTGCACCAGCATTCTTCTCAAAACTAGAACAAAGGATCCTAAAATTTGTATGGAACCACAAAAGACCGTGAATAACCAAAGTAATATTGAAGAAGAAAACCAAAACGGGAGGCATCACCATCCCAGACTTTAGCCTCTACTACAAAGCTCTCATCATCAAGACAGTATGATATTGGCACAAAAACAGACACATGGAATAGAATAGAGAATTCAGAATTGGACCCAAAAATGTACAGCCATCTAATCTTTGACAAAGCAGGAAAGAGTATCCAATGGAAAAAAGACAGCCTTTTTAACAGATGGTGCTAGGAGAACTGGACAGCAACATGCAGAAGAATGAAACTAGATCATTTTCTCACACCATACACAAAAATAAACTCAACATGGATAAAGGACCTGAACGTGAGACAGGAAACCATCAAAACCCTAGAGGAGAAAGCAGAAACAACCTCCTTGACCTCCACCGCAGCAATTTCTTACTTGACACATCCCCAAAGGCAAGGGAATCAAGAGTAAAGATGAACTATTGGGACCTCATCAAGATAAAAAGCTTCTGCACGGCAAATGAAACAATCCGTAAAACTAATAGGCAACCAATGGAAAGGGAAAAGATAGTTGCAAATGACATATCAGATAAAGGGTTAATATCCAGAATCTATAAGGAACTCACCGAACTCCACACCCAAAACACAAACAATCCAGTGAAGAAATGGGCAGAAGACATGAACTGACACTTCTCCAAAGAGGACATCCAGATGGCCGACAGACAGATGAAACGATGCTCAGCATCCCTCCTCATCAGGGAAATGCAAATCAAACCCACACTGAGATACCACCTCACGCCAGTCAGAGTGGCTTAAATGAGCAAATCAGAGAACTCTAGATGCTGGCGAGGATGTGGAGAAACAGGTACCCACCTACACTGTTGGTGGGAATGTAAACTGGTGCAACCCCTCTAGAAAACAGTGTGGAGATTCGTCAAAAAATTCACAATAGAACTCCCCTATGACCCAGCAGTAGCACTGCTAGGAAATACCCAAGGGATACAGGAGTGCTGATACATAGGGGCACATGTACCCCAATGTTCATAGCAGCACTCTCAACGATAGCCAAAACATGGAAAGATCCTAAGTGTGCATCAATGGATGAATGGATCAAGAAGATATGGTATATTTATACAATGGAATACTACATGGCAATGAGAAAGAATGAAATCTGGCCATGTGTAGCAACATGGATGGACCTTGAGGGTGTTATGCTGAGCGAAATAGTTCAGGCAGAGAAGGGCAGATACCATATATTTGCACGTATAGGAGCATTAGGAGGAACTTAACAGAGGACCATAGGGGAGAAGAAGGGGAGAAATAGTTGGAGAGAGGGAGTGAGGCAAACTATGAGAGACTCTTGAATGCTGAGAACAAACTGAGGGCTGATGGGGTTGGGTGGGAGGGGAAGGGGGGTGATGGGCATGGAGGAGGGCACTTGTGGGGATGAGCACTGGGTGTTAAATGGAAACGAACTTGATAATAAACTGTTGTTGTTTTTTTTAAAGATAATCAGTACAATGTTAAACATGCGTTATGTAAAGATCATGTGAAACATAGAAGTAAATATTTCCAGCAATGAGATGAGACATACAATGGTAATAGTCCAGATATTTAGTTTTCAGTCTTATCACTTATTCTAGTAATTATACAGAGCAACAGGGAAAATAAACATGCATGTGTGCACATATGTGCACACACAGGCATATATTGTAGTTTCTGTATACTTATGAAATTGATAAAAAATCACAGTTTAAATTACCTGTGGGTATGACCAAAACTGAAGTAGAACTGGAAGCCAATTTGTAGATTTACAAAGATATCACAAAGACTAACATGAAATGTGAGAAGATCTCAATATTGACAGATCTCCTGATCTCTGACATGTATTTTTGCTCAGAAGGAGAAGGCCCCACCTTAGAATGAAAGTTTTTGGAGCACCACCTAGGTAGATAAATCAATATAGACTCTGGAAATGAGAGAAAAGGCTTGGAAAATGGCCAGATCGTCTAGACATAGCAAATCTCAAAAAAGTATCAGCAAAATATTACTTCTATAAATGAATACATCACCTTGGAAGGAGAGAAATGGAGAGTTCTCAGAAGCACACGGCTTACAGTAGAAATTCTTTTGAAGCAGACCATATTTGGAGAGGCAGAAGAGGTGGAACCACACACATGAACCATACTTAAGTCCTCCCCTATATCATAGAGGAGATAATTTTAGTTTTAAGGCTTGGAAATCCTGGCTTATTATGTTCCATTCTGACAACCTGCTTCTAATTTAGAAAACTCATCTCATTAAAATATGAATAAGTGGAAAAGAAAAAGGTTCTGCCTATGTACAAGATACCTATAGTGAAAGAAATGAAAGTTATTAAGCATTACTTTACTGCACACAATGAAAACTCAGTAGAAAATTGTTCATGAATGTCATAAAAATTTTAATGTAGTTATATGTAAGTTTAAGTTAAAAAATAATGAACAATTAAGGCCACAAAATGAGAAAAATAGCTAGATGAAGGAGGCTATGGAATGCAAACTGACAGAACTCAGAAAGAAAATAAAAAGGAAAAAATTCAGAAATGAAAACTAAATTATAAGCAACAGAGAAGAAAAGACAACATAGAAATAAATGTGGGGTATAGAAATAAGGGGAGCAGCGGGGGGATGAAGAATATAGAATAAGAAAAAAGCATTAAAGTAAAGGGACAAAAATAAGAAGAAAGGAAGATCCAACATACAGATAATTGAAATCCCCAAAGAAGAAAACCGAAACAAGCCAACAATAAATATTTAAATCTTTAAACTTCACTGAAATGATATTTAGTAAATGCTGAAATAATAATAATAATAATGAATAAATACTGAAATAAAAAGGATTTGCATTTACATTTTGAAATGGCACAAGTATTACTAGGGAAATTAACACAAAACAATAAACATGAGATATAGTAAAATTGTTATATTTAAAGGTGAAGAAATTGTCCTTCTGTCATCTAAAAAAAAAGAGAAAACCACAAAAGTTTGACACCAGATTTTTCCATAGCAGCATTCAGCTCCAGGAAACTAGAGACACTTAAAAGATTGCTGAGGAAAGAAAATGTGAGCTAATTGTTTTATCATCAACAAACTGTCCTACAATTATAAACAGCTTTGATATGGCAGAACTTGGGAAATGTTAAGAGATCCTTCTTAAGAATTGACAACAAAACAAGTTATAATTAGCCACGATATATGATTAGGCAAACTTTGATAAAACGGCCGTTGATGAGCATTGGAGAAATTAAACCAAACAGATTAGACTTATATTTAGCGAATATATTTTCTAAATTTAATTAATTTACACTAGAACTAAGATAGAAACTAATCTGAGCATAAAGGTAACAAAATAGAATGCAATATAATATGCTTTGATAAAGTAGGAATTATATAACTAACAAAAATAGGGGAAGAAAACAGGTCAAAGAAGAACAAGCTTGTTGAATGCCCAATAGATAATAAGTGGGGGGGGGGGCTGTCAAGGGAAATCATCTTTATATATATTATAATGAAGCGCAATATATTCAGAGGAGTGTACAGATCACAGGTATAGAGTCTGATGGATTTTTTACTAAGTGAAGACACCAATGTATCCACAGTCCAGTTCAAGAAATCAATAATTAGAAGTATTGCAAAAGTCCTTCCCGTAACTCCTTTCTTGTCAGCAACCCCTTCATCACTTAAGGTTACCACTATCCTGACTTCTATCCTGAATAGGTTAGTTTGTTCTGTTTGAACTTAACACATATAGGAGATGATAGCATGTAGTCATTTTTGTCTGCATTGTATTACTCAACAATATTTTCCTAAGAGTCATTGTTGCATATAAAATAAATCCATTTTCATTGTCCTATAGCAGTGCTGTCCAATCATATTTTCTAAAATAATGAAGTGTTTTGTATATCTGCTGTCCAAATAGTAGCCTCTAGCCACATGTGCATATTGAACATTTGAAATGCACTTAAATATGAACAAGGCACTGAACTTTAAATTTTATTTACTTTTAATTGACTTAAATTTAAGTAGACACATATGGTTAATGGTTACCATATTGTATAGCATAGTTTTATAGCAGTCCATTGTATGAATATACTAAAATTTGTCCATTTTGTCTATAGTTAATGTTTCCAGTTTAGGGCCGTTATGATTGCAGTTTCTATGACCATTTTTCTACGTGTCTTTTGGGAAACATGAATAGATTTCTATTGAGATCATATATAAACAACAGAATTGCTAGGTCATAGCATTTATATATATTGGGCTTTTTAACAAATGTTAAAAGTATTTGCAAAAATCCATTCTTCTAGCAGTCTATGATTAATTCTTTTTAACTTGAGCAGTTTTGATGGGTGTGTGCTAATATTTTATTGTGATTTTAATTTCCTTATTCAAATGACTGATAATATTGAATATATTTTCCTTTACTTATTGGCTGTATGAATATACAATTTTGTCAAATGTTAGTTTGATTCTTTTTTCTATTTTTACATTGGTTTGTCTGTTTATTATTGATTTGCAGGGTTTCTTTCTATACAGTATCTACACACCAATTCAGTGGTCACTTGTCATATATATTCATAACAAATAACTTTTCCAACTCAGCGCCTTGCCTTCTCAACTATGATGTCGTCTTTTGAGTGAAAAAATTTTTATTTTGTTTATTTATGTATTTTTAAAGTTTATGTATTAGAAACTTTAAAGTTTATGTATTAGAAACTTTAAAGTTTATGTATTAGAAAGTTTATTTTTTTATTATTTTTTTTACAAATAGTTTATTGTCAAATTAGTTTCCACATAACACTCAGTGCTCATCCCCACAAGTGCCCTCCTCCATGCCCATCCCCCC